>NW_028290476.1:180000-190000 GCF_965113065.1 Corylus avellana
TAGACCCAACCACGACCCCCTGTCCTTAGCGGACCATCATGGCTTGGCCTAACCTTTGGCTCTGATACCACTTGTCACGGCGCTAAGTCCTTCAAGCCCACAAACCGCGGCACCCTGCTAACGGTCCGCTGTAGCAGAGTAAGCTGAAAAAGCCCTTTCTATGTTATTAGTAAAGCCTAAGGAGCAATCAAACTACTGCGCGTTAGAACAAGCAACGGACGAGCGCTAACTTAGAAAGCCGTTGCGCGTTAGCGCATCCGTTTTCTTGCTTTCTGAATTTCTTCTTTGAGCAAAGATAGGGATGGATGCCATTTTTTCAGAGAGAGAGGTCTGTTCCATACATGCCACGGGGCTTGTTCCAAGATTGTGTAAATTGCTTCCAACTCATTGAATTTGAAAAAGAAAAATCCATTCTCGGTGGAGAGAACATCCTTCAAGCCAAGACTGCCCCAAAGTTTATGGGCAGTAGCATTAACAGCAGAGTAGGGTGGCCTGGAGCCAACAAAATACCCAACAAGGGTGGTCTGCCAATCCAACCGACCCTCAACCGAGACCCCCACAGGGGGTTTTACCTTAATTCTTCCGTTTTCCACAACCGGTTGAAAATAACTCAAGTTAAGGAGGGAGTCAGAAGAATTACCTTGAATGGGATTCAAAGAGGAGGGACCTTCCACCCCACGCACGGCTCCAGCGTAGCTAGCTGGTTTGTTTGTTGAAGGGGGGGCTGCATGTGCGTTGTGCGGGCACAAGGAGGGAGGAGCAGCAGCCTTTGAAGTCAAAATAGATAGGCCAATAAGTGAATCTGTGGAAGAAGGCTGCTGGGGCTCACACGGGCAGTTTTGAAGTCCAGGCAGTTGGGTCTTAAGTGAGGATCCAGAGGAGAGCCCAGGCCCATTGACAGATAGAGAAAGCCCACCCGAAGTGCAAGGCCCAATATCAGACTGTGAGAGGCTGATTGAGTCTGCGGGATTCAGCGGATTAGAGGTGAAACTCTGCCCAAGATTGTCAGGAAAGGACGTGACGTGACCGCACATAGAGCCTTCACACTCCTCAGATGGCGGTTGAGCTGCACGCGCTTCAGGACGTGGTGTTGGGGAGCCGCTTCCAGGAGGAGGACCTCCAGGCCGGGGAGACCCCCGACCATGACTGCGGCCCCTGCCACCTCTACCAATGGGACCGAAACCCCCTCGAGAGCGAAAACCAGCAAGAGGGCCTTTGGAGTCCCCTTTGAAAATACCAGAAGAACCTTCTCCGTGGCTGTTTTGGCAGGAGGCCTCACCCCGAACACTAGCAAGAAGGGAAGCATTTGTCTTCTTTAAAGCTGCGATCTCTGAGAGGAGGTCTTCGGTGGAGTGCATACTGGCATCCTCTGCAGGCTCACGAGGCAGAGACACCTCACTTGAGGAAGCAACAGGTAGCGAAGACTCCATGGACGCACAGGACAAAGGAGGAGATGAAGCAGACAGGGCACCGTCCAGGTCAATGAAGAGCTGGCCAGAGTCGACGATCGTCGTGGGGGAGGCCAGAGATGTACCCACGGTGGAACGAGAGGACATCTGTGGGCTCGGGAGAGCCACAGTCGAGAGGAGAGCAAAGCAGAGCACGAAGAGACAAAACCAGAGGAGAAAGAGAGGGGGAAACGAGGGTCAGGGGGAGAAGAGGGGGAAACGAGGGTCAGGGGGAGAAGAGGGAGGTGGAGGGGGGCGGAGAGCGGGGGAGGAAGACTTACATGCTGTCGTCGACACACGCTCCAACATCAGTCAAGACGATATCGTCCACGTATAAGAGGAGAATAAGGCAACCACGTGAGTCACGTCGGATGAACATAGAGGAGTCTGCCCAACTGCACCGAAAGCCGGACTGCAAAAGGAAGTTGCTGAAGGGGTTCACCTTATCGACGCTCTTGGGGCTTGCTTGAGCTTAAGCTTGAGTGTCTATAAAGATAAAGATAAAGCTTTGTGAAGTTTACAAACATGGTTTGGGAATCGAGGATCCTGAAAACCAGGCGGCTGACGCATGAAAAGCGTCTCAGAAAGGGTACCCTGAAGAAATGCGTTCTTGACGTCAAGTTGACGGATCGGCCAAGAACGAGTAACGGCAACGGCGAGGATCGTTCGAATGGTAGTGGGCTTCACGACTGGGCTAAATGTATCATCAAAGTCCTCTCCAGCCTTGCAGATGAAAGCCCTTCGCTACGAGCTTTATAGCGAAAGATTGAGCCGTCAGACTTCTCCTTAACCTTGAACACCCATTTACAACCAATGATGTTCATGGATGGAGAAGAAGGAAGAAGAGACCACGTGCCGTTCTTTAGGAGAGCATTTAATTCGTCGTCCATGGCAGCACGCCTGTGAGGATGCTTTACAGCTTCCGTGTAAAAAAAAAAAGAAGGTTAGCGGTGAGCATCATCGGCGACGTGACTGAGATGGGCACTCGGAAGTGGGTTGCGAGTGCAAAGGAAAAGCTTCGGTCGTCGAGTGCCATCCATAGAGCGAGTGATCGTCGGATGACGAGAAAGAACAGACGGCTGAGAGGCACGGTGAGTGGAGGGAGCACCATCAGAAGGTGAGTCCTCCAAAGGTTGCGAAGAACTCTGACCTGGCGAAGCAGCAGTTGGTGGGGTAGAAGATGACAGCGTCGAGTCAGGTGCACATCGTGACGGCAATGACGATGGCGATGACGGCGTCAAAGAGGAGGACAACGGTGGCGTCGTTGATAGAGGTGGTAGAGAGGTGGATGCAGGCGCCATACAAGTACGCTCTGAAAGAGTCGGGGCCGGGAAGGTTGGGCGAAGTGGGACTCGAGTGCGGGACCCCAAGTACCGTAACAGGGGGCACGGCTCTGGGTGCCGCGACTGGCACTGGAGAGTGATCGACCCTTGAGAGCGGCAGCGAGTTAGAACTGGAGGAGAGAGGTTGCCGTGCCGGAGAAAGAGATGGCGAACTAGATAAGGAGACCGATGGAGCATTAGTAAGGATCCCGGGGTCAAGCCAAACGCTATGAAGGTTGGCGAGATTGTGATGAGAAGCCCTTTACGACTATACGACTATAAAGGCTTACCATCTGCAAAAGGAAATAGTGATTCGTCAAAAACGACATTACGGGATATGTAAACTCCTCCAGACGAGGGATCAAGGCAGCGGTACCCCTTGTGCTGACTACTGTATCCCAAAAATACACACATTGGACAGATTTTTGATCAAACTTTCGAGGTGAATAGCACCGGATAGCACGCACAACCGAAGACCCGCAAAAACGTGTAATCCGCCATATATAACCTCAAAAGGAGACTTATTAGAGAGAGTCTTGGAGGGCAGCCGATTCATGAGAAAGACAGCAGTCATAAAAGCATCCATCCACAAATACTCAGGACAGTTACTGTGAAATAATAAAGCCAAACCAGATTCCACAATGTGTCGGTGTTTCCTTTCCGCAACTCCATTCTGCGGAGGAGTATGTGGACAAGAAAATCTGTGCGTAATACCACTTTGTTCAAGTAACAACTCAAACGGAGAATACCTATATTCCCCTCCTCCATCACTCTGAAAATAAGAGATTTGACAACCAAAGACATTCTCAACCATAGCTTTTCATTTCACAAAGCAACCATAAGCATCAGATTCTCGAGCAAGAGGATATTTCCAGGTAAAGCGAGAATAATCATCCACAAAACTGATGTAATATCTATAACCAGTCACAGATGGAACCGGAGACGGTCCCCAAATATCCGAATGAACCAGGTAAAAAGGACTAGGTGAAACTCGAGCGGAGCGACCAAAAGCAAGTCTCCTACTTTTGCTAAACTGACAACTAGAACAGATTCGGTTTAACATCACCAGAAAATTTGAAAGCATCAACAGTCTTCAAAAAAGAAAGAGTTATTTTCCTTCGTAAACTTAGCCACAGATAATCCATTTTTCTGGATTGCAGGAACATAAAGGACATCCTCTAAAATGAAAGCTTTATCAGGAAAGGGTGAAGGTTGAGGAGTTACCAACGTGAGTGATGTTACAATTACCAACAACCACCTGAGCATGCCCCTGATATTCTTAAGCCTGTGAGAGAACGCTGGGATCGGCAGAGGGTCCGAAGGAGAGTTGGTTCGTGGCACCAGTATCAGGATACCACTGAGGATCGTACCCAGATGAAAGATGCATCGCAGCAAAGGCTGGTCGTAGATCAGGTGTCTGTCGGAGCCGGTGGGGCATAGCGTAGATTGCAGTTCACAGCGGAGTTACCATATTTATGGTAGATCTGACATGGAGGACGCGAATCACCAGTTGGAGGAGCACCAAGGACGCCATGTCCAGGCGAGTGAGATACCCGTCCACGGCCACGTGGGCCGTTATTACCGCCATGCCCACGGTTATTGCCGTCATTCGGACGGTTACCGCCCGAAGTCCTGGACTCCTGATCTACGAGCAACCTCGATCCCGAGCCGAAAGGAAAGCCGTTGTTTGGGATTGGTCGTGAGTAGCACCATGGAGGCGACTGAGGTCTTGTTCCTGACTTAGTAGCATGGATCGTAATCCATCAAATGTAGGAGGATTATCACGTGTAGTAATCGACGTGATGAACGATTCATAGTCGTGACCGAGTCCACCCAAGGCATAGAGGACAAGATCGGGGTCAGACACGGGTTGATTAATGGCCGAAAGAGAATCAGCCAGGGACTTTATCGTTTGAAGATAGTCCTGTACGGACATTGACCCTTTCTTAATTAAGGCTTTGAAGTTGGTGCATCACCCGAGCTTGTGACTGTTGGGCAAATGCATTTTCAAGAGAGGCCCAGACTTCGCGTGATGTCTTTAGGCCAAGAACTTGTGACATAATCCCTTCGGTAAGGGTAGCATTAATCCTTAGTTGGATTAATTGATCTCTCTGGAACCATTGAAGGTACGCAGGGTTAGGGAGACTTCGTCAGAAGTCTCTTTGTCAACGATGGTCTGAGAAGGAGCAGAAATAGAACCATCGACATAGCCCAGTAATCCATGCATGGCTATTAAGAACGGGGAGAAACTTCTTTTTCCAAAGAAGGTAATTTGTACGATCTAGTTTGATGTTAAGAAGATGAGGGGAGGAGAGCGTGATAGGTGGTGATATACGAGTCACGAGTAAGAGGAGGTGGTAACGGTCGATGGATGTTCATAGAAGTTTGGAAAAATCTCTTTGATCTTTAGCTATAGGTCTCGTAGACTGTGCTTGCTATGGATGTTCAATGAACAATGTTCTCCAGCACATGCACCGTAACATGAAAACGGCCAAGGACATTGACCTTAACTTGAAAGAAATGTTTGGTGAGCAGCTCCTTTATTAGTAAGGTTGCTAGGCAAAACCTACTTAGGAGTCTCTTCAATACTAAGATGCCCGAAGGTTCTTCCCTTCAAGAACATGTTCTTAATATGGGTATATCTATCAGTTAGAAGCCATGGGTAGTGACCTAGATGCAGACACCCAGATTGAGGCGATCTTGAATTCTCTCCCAAAATCGATAGTGTGGTAAACTTTTTTACAATGAAAAAACAGCAGTGGACCCTTAGTGAGCTGATGTTTCAGCTCCAGGCAGCTGAGGAGAGGATGAAGATTGGGAAGGGAGTTCAGTATGTCCAGGTGGTAGAGCGTTCGGGCAAGCCGAAAGGCAAGTCCAAGAAGAACAAATCCAAGAAAGCCAAACCTGGTCCTAGTGCACCTAGAGGAGTCCAGAAGCCCAAACCCCAAGACAAGCGTTCTTCTGGCAACACTGCTTCTTTTGGGGCAAACCCGGCCACTTCAAGAGAGAGGGACTGCAGGCTCTTCAAAGCCTCTCTCCAAATGAAGAAATCTGAGGGTAACGTCTCTTCTCTCTTCATCATTGAATCTAACCTAATTTCTGGCCCTGAGAACTCCTGGTGTATTGACTCTGGGGCTTCGGTCCATGTCTCTAATTCTTTGCAGGGGTTCAAGGGGTTCAGGAAGCTAAGTGAGGGAGACGTAAGCCTTTACATGGGGAACGAAGCTCGCGCGAGGGTCGTAGGAGTAGGACTTTGTGTTATTTCCTTAAGAGTCTGGTCATTCCATCGAGTTGCATGATACTCTTTTTGCTCCGGAGATTCGGAGTTATTCAAAATTTAAGTTTTGGTTATACTTTTTTATTTGTTGTTAATAAAGTCACCCTCCGCTTTAAGAAATCTCCTTTGGTATCTGTTTCTCTTTTGAATGGCTTGTACATATTGCATGTTTCTGCTTCTACTTTTGATGCTCATTCTCTAGCCCTTTTAGATGCAGACCCATCTGCCACATCGGCGGACTCTACAACTAAGAGAAAGCGTGAGCCAATAAACCCCAGCCTTCAGTGGCACTTAAGGTTAGGGCATATTGGTGTGGATAGGATTAACAGGTTGGTGAAGGATGGTCCTCTTAATGATTTATAAATGGAACCCTTCCCCACCTGTGAACCCTGTCTACAGGGTAAGATGACGAAAAAGCCCTTTCCTAAGGCGAACAGGTCCACTGAGTTACTTGCCATCATCCATTCCGATCTTTGTGGGCCATTCAATGTCAGAACCTTGGATGGTTATGAGTACTTCATGACTTTCATTGATGACTATTCGAGGCCGGGTCAGACTCAAGCCAAAGAAGTTTGTATTTGAGCTGTTGTTTAGCTCTATAGTCTAACGAAGGAGTATAGAGGTAGATCCAGATCAAGTCAAAGCCATTTCTAATGTTGATTCTTTGCGATGGAGAAAGAAGTCTTTTTGGCCTCCCTCACCTCTAGATCCTTAACTATCTTTCTCCATGAAGTGAGGCCAATATATCTGACCAATCATCAAGCTCAGTACGACTAGCATAAGTACGACTATGGGTTTGGTCGGTAGGGCGTGGTTGGTTCCGAGCTACGGGCAAGACTGGCGTAGGCATAACTTTCGCTTTACATCTATGCCAGAGCAAGGATGGTCGTAGATCATTGCATTTTTTGAGTGAAAGGGGTTCCAGGGTGAAAGGTGAAAATGGGAGTCAGTATCCGTTCAAGCACAAATTGAAGCAGTTACAGATCCCTTATAGCAATTAATGGGTGACCCAGGCCCAGTATCAGATACTACAGTTGATCCATCAAAAGCACTCGTGAGAGCACGATAGCAGAAAGACTAGGCCCATAGCTATACTATCGCCTACTAAATTCCCTCTGTTGTCAGTGGGCCGCCACTTCCCAATATGTTGGGGAATCTAAGTGAAGATATCGCCCAGGACGACGCCTTTTTAGACGGCGGCGATTTGTTTGGTCTTTCCCTTGATAGTCCGCAGACTTCAATCCCTGTGAACCTAGTTAAAAAAACTGGCGCTGCCGGGGTTCCAGACTCAGGCGAGGTAGGAATTTAGTTAAATCTTAGCTGGTAGTGATGATTTCTCCTCCTCGTTTAGGATTACTGAATTCCCCTTTTTGTCTCGGAACAGGTAGGAGATCCAGATTTAGATGACAGAGTGCCGGTTGGCTCTTTTATCTTAGCACTGAGACCATCTGCGAGAAAGTCACTTCCTGACGCTTCCGGGAAGAAGAATGGTTCTCTTCCAGTGACCAGATTAGATCCAGTATCACCGACCACTTCTTCAGACGTAGTTCTTCTTGATACTTCCAAGAACGACGTAGAGATGTCTGTATCCAAGAACCTCCAAGTCCCACTTCAGCAGGTTAGAAGTCTTGTCCTTATCAGGTCAAGACAAGACTTGTCTACTTGGTCTGATTTTCCCTTAATACTTGAATAAGGCAATCAGGGTTCTTTGACTGGTGATGCCGTGGCTAGCAAATCTATAGTGCTGGGTTAGATGCTTGGCTCCAGTCTTTAGAGATTTTTGAATAAGATGGGTAATTTTTTGATTAGCAGCCTCCGAGAGTGTGCTCTAGTAGAACTTTCGGATATGTCTACAGTTGCCGATGAGATCTTTTTTGAGTCACTGGGCTTTGATCCGTCGCCATTCTCTAAGCAGAGTCGTGCTTTGTTCATTGCAAGTGTTGAGTTTGAGGCAAACGGAAGAAGTTCGATCCGGATGTGATCTTGGAGAAGAAGAACGTCATCGTGGCAGAGGTAGTAGCTCAAGCTAAAGAACTTGAGAAGACATTGGAGGAAAAGAGGAACTTGCTTGATGCATGCCACGCTGTACGCAAGGATCTGAAGACCGCCCACTCATCTTTGCAGGAGCAGATCATTGAGTTGGAAAGGAAGCTGTCGGGTTTGCGGAACTAAGCTTCATCTCTTATGGAAAAGCTGGAGGAGTGTAATGACAAAGAGTCCGAGCTAGAGTCGCAGATGGAATCTGCTGCATAGGACATAGAAAGCTTGTCGATGAGGGTCGTTCTTGCCGAGCATGAGTGTGAACGTGCAGCAGCTATTTCTTCCCTTTATGTTTATAGGGAGAAGATTCTTGGGCTGCAAAAGTCCGTTGAGCTTGATAAGTTTGATAAAGAGTGGGGCTTTGAGCTTTCTTGCTTTGTCTGCTTTTGATCCTTGGACATCTTCATAGTTTTGATTTTACTTTATTTATGTCCATAGTTGGATTGGACATACCTATAAACTTGGTTTGATTTATTGGTTTGGAACTCTTATATATGCATGAATACCATGGTTTGATTTTACACTCTTGCTTAGGAGTTCTTCCAACCCCTGGCAAGAGAATTCTAAACATTATCTTTATTACATTCTTTAACCCTAGTTTCAACAAGACCGCACAGGGAAACATGATGTTCAGAAATCAACTTCCTAACTTCCCCCTGTTTAAGCGGATCATTCAAACCCCTTATATTCCAGCAAGCAAAATACATCGCTGACAAAAGAGAAGGGGAATACCACCAAAAGAACTACCTCTTCCTCCCCCGCGAGGGAGGAGAAAGATTCTTATTCTTGCCCTTCCTAGGGTTCAGGGGAGGGCCTAGCTTTTCCACAGAATCAGCAGCTATACGTCCCAAAGGATTAGGATCTGGGGAGGCTGTCAGCGGTTCAGAGCTGTCCTGGCCGAGACGGAGAGATGAGGGGGGAGAGCACTGACCAGCAGGGAGAGGGGAGTCCTCAAAACTACCACCGGGGTTCACAAAAGAGGGCTGGTCCAGATCGACCGAGCCTTCACCCCCTGATGAAGGAGGGGGAAGGGGCTCGGCCAAGACCTGGGGGGGATCAGAATTAGCTCCTTCCAGAAGCTGAGGAACCCTCTGTTCCTGGAGCCACAGGGCCTGGCACCACCTCTTTACCTTTCCTACGTTTCCTGACCTCAGTCCATTCGCCCTCGGAATTAGCCTTATCCGGAGCAGGACAAACCTGGCTGCTCAACTTAGGACAAGCTGAGTTAGAATGGCCAAAGACACAACAAGAGGAGCAACGGGCAGGAGTCCATTCCAGTTCAGCAAAAATGGTGATCCACTCACCATTATCACACTGCAAGTCAAATTCATCCACAAAATCGGAAGAGGCATCAATTTCCACACAAACCCGAGCAAAACTAATTCTGTTTTTTGCTGCTGTCAAAGCATCCGTATCCAAGGGTCTACCTACTGCACTTGCGACATAACTCAGACCATTAGGAGTCCAGTATTCAAGTGGCACACCAAAGAATTTCACCCCAACAAGCAACGGCTTTCTAGCAGCTCAATCCGTTGCTTGTTCTAACGCGCCCTTACTAATACTAATAAAGCTTTTCAGCCCCTACTCCCAATAAGTTGCTTGTTTTTGAGATATTTGTTTTTTCAGAATTGAGTCCAAAGACTCTTTGAATGGAGCAGTTTCCAGCCCATCTTCATCTTGAAAGCTTTAGATACATCTTGAAAGTTCTAACGTCAAGACCCCCTTCTGTTTTTGGAGAAGATATTTGTTTCCATGAAATCCAATGCTTCCTGTGGTCATCGGTTTTATCAGCCCAGAGAAAGTTGGACATCAAAGAGTTTCTAGTCTTCATGACTCCCTTTGGAAGAGAACAAGCTGCCAGTATGTGAACAGGAATAGAAGATAAGACATGTTTAACAAGTATAAATCTTCCT
>NW_028290476.1:197500-200000 GCF_965113065.1 Corylus avellana
CCAATAGCGCTTCGCTTGCATGCAAGGCGGCACGCCAGGTAGAGCTATCGCGCGCGGGCGAAGGAGATGCATTTCAGGTACTGGTAGTACTGGACAAGCTCTCAGGGAATAATCTCTTTCTTATTTCTGCCTTTCTTTCCCATGACGACTAGGAACAGGCAAATCAAAAATTTCACTTCGAATTTCGGACCTCAACATCCTGCTGCTCATGGTGTTTCACGATCAGTATTGGAAATGAACGGAGAAGTGGTGGAACGTGCGGAACCACATATTGGATTACTCCAGTGCGGCACGAAGCCGCTGACGCCGAGTCGGCTCCTATGCCGCTAGCTATGCCCTGCTTGGTCCCCCGGCACGGTGGAGGTTCCGTAGCGCGTCATGAGCACCGGGCGGTTGAGCAACTCAAGCGAACCGCCCTACCTTACTACAACATAGGGACAGAAGGGAGAAGGTTGTGAAGGTGGCCTCGTTATCCACACCTCCGGTCGGATGAATGGAGGACCGACCGACCCGGGTTTTCATGAGCGTTGGCGGGTCCTGGAGTGCCTGTCAAGGGCGCTAGCGCATACCCCGGGGTGATCATCACCACCTGCACCTCACATCTCGGCACAGTGGAACGTGTAACCCGCCTGCTGTCTCATTCAACTACATTTGTTCCTGTAATCCATAGCCTAACAGAACGCAGCAGCGAGGGACAACCCGCCCATACAGCCAGCGGGGAGGATGGCACTACTGGCAAAGACCGTCTGGCGAAAACGCCGCAGGCGCGAAGCGTGGTAGGCCTGCGCCGGGGGAGCATAGCATAGGGAGGAAAGGGAGCCCGGACGGTGGAAGAGCCAGGGGAGGCCGGGTCATTTGACGGAAATGGAAGGCTTTTCCCTATTAGAGAAGGCCCTATGAAGTAAAGGGAAGTGCATGAATTCTTGGAAAAAGAGGGAGCGAGCCTATATAAAAAATAAAAAATGTAATAAAGTAAATTCAATGAATAGATAGAGTCAACGGTACGACAGACAGCGCTGCCTACACACGCGAATTAGCTTCCGAGGTCGAGCAGTCTCAATTTCACTACAGGGATTTGCGAATGAATGCTGGACTGGGCCACCTCGAATGGCGTGAGCCGCATGCGGGGAGACCCGCACGTACGGTTTTTAGGGGGATCTGGTCGAAAGACCGGCCGGCGCCCACCCGACTAGAGGGACTGAGAAATTAATAGAGTACAAAACTTATCTTCAAGCTTTACCTTATTCTGATCGTTTAGAGGGCGATCGCGGAGTCACTGAATGAAGTCCTCCGTTTCTTTCGGAGGTGCTGACCCGCAGCGAGGCAGAGATGACTAAGTGACATATGGAATATGGCGACGACAACAGCATGTCGTAGAAGGAGATAACAGGTGGAGCCAACGACCCACTAAGACTAACGTATCTACAACTACATCCCCGAGCGGCAGTCAAACGGGGGCGTGAATGCAAGATGCCAGCGGAATGATCGGCCGGACAGAGGCTAGGGCTGCTTCCTTCCCACCGCGTCCTTCCTTGTGTGTCGGAGATATAAAGCGAGTGCACCGGAAAAGAACGGGAACTGGGTCGATCTATTCTATGGCGAAGCATCCGAAGCATAACTGCACACTCACACGATCTTTGCCGAGAGATAGGAGCATTCGGTGGAACCGGTGAACTACACTTGCTTCTGGATAGATGTGTGGGACAGAGGGCTCGTGGTACCTGCTGCCCACCCTTCCTCCTCTGCTTTGAGAACCGTGTGAACGGAGAGTGGGCAGAAGGGAAGGAGGTCCTCATACGGAGTCGCACACTTACTTGAGCAGTGCGGGAGACTGGGGAATGGGTCGAGTAAACTCCCCTGGGGCCGGAAAAATAATAGACGAAGCTTTACTTAGATAGGGCTTTGATTTGATTGGTATTGATTTTCTCTTAGTAATTGGAAAGGAGGGCGCCTGGGTATGTTATAGAAAGGGAAGGCAGAGGTAGTACTTCGAATGGCGAAGAGAGGCGGCTCGGCAGGGAAGGAATGGGAAATCATCAAGGATGACTTCTTTGTTGGCGAAACGAAGGGCTAAATAGCGCCAGTGATTCTCTGAGCCGGTCTGGATTTCCAACGCCTCGGGAAACTGGTCGAGATAGATGACAGCACCTTTTTCCTCTCTTCCTTACCGGGGGGGGCAATCTTCTCTTATGGCCTTCACCTCCCGCCCGGCCCGGAAATAGAACCCAGCCCCCTTCTGATCCATTCATTTCTGCAAGCAGGGGGGATCCAGAGCTAAGCCCCCCTTCTATTGCATAACCTAAAAAAATAAGCAAAGTACCAAAGTGGTTGCGGGAACGATACGCTTTGGTTACCTTACCGGCGAACGCTTCAAAAGGCGACCAGCTTTCAATACTAGTTGTTACGTTACGCTGCTATTTTTCCAATATCATTGAATAGCATGGCCTGGGGCTAAGGTAACTCAAGTGGGAGAGCCGTGTTATGGGTGACCTTATTGCAC
>NW_028290476.1:210000-225000 GCF_965113065.1 Corylus avellana
TTAGGAGTTCAGTCCCTTCCAATATGAGTGTCAGACTTGCATCACATTACCTCCTGTGCTAAAAAAAAAGCAGCTAACTGAGAATGCTAGCTGATCTACGACCACCCTTGCTTGTTTGGCGTAATCCCTTAATCGATTTTTTTGTAAAAGAGATCCCCCTTCCCTTTCCAAAGATTGGCTTTGAAGTTAAAGAGTGGATTTCCATTGTTTTGGAAAGGTATTATTATCGCTTAGCGCTTGTGCTAAGGAAGTGGAAGCAAGGTTTTTTATTCCTAAGAGTGAATGAGTGATATTAGCTCTTCTAGTAGCTCCTCTGATAGTAGCAGTAGCTCTTTTGAGATAGCCTCTCTATGGCAATTTGTCTTTAGTAAAAAGCCTGAAAATCCATTTTGTTAAAAAGAGCGGATAGGCGTACGGAGGTGAAGCGGCTTACCTTCCTTTCATTCCAATATGGCCTGCGACTTCATCTGAATCAGAATCTGGATCTTCCTCAGCACTTGGGATCGGCCACTCATCTGGAGTATGTCACCTGGTCTGGCCTGGCTGATGAAAGATCTCGTTTTTATGACCATCTTTCTTAAGCCAAAAGAGGAGCTTAGCTCTCATAGGGCTCGGCTACTATAGCTCGAGGCTGTATTTCGTCCATCATAGAATAGAAATCTATAAATAGAGGAGTCGGCGGACAAACGCCTTACGTGATAAGGGCTTTAGGTCCAATTTCTGCTGTTTAGCTCAATGCGCTATCCAGATCTCGAATCATTGGAATTCGCTTTGCTTGCTTTCCGTTCTATTATATAAAAAGTATTCCCCGGTCAAACTGGTCTGGAATCAATCAGTAGTACGTCCCGCGCTTGATTGGCGAAGGAAAACCGGGAATTTTTAATCTGGAATTTCGATATCAACTGCCCGGTCGAAACGATCGATCCTGGTCCAAAGTCTTGATCGATCGAGCTCTCGTTCTCTATCTGGCCGGGTGATAGGTGCTTTGCTTTCTCTTTATCTTTCTTCTTCTATTTTCATTCTTATTTCTGCTTTTCTTTCCCCTCTTCTCTTATCGTCGAATTCTTTTCTTTTTGAATTTTCAAAAAAAGATAAATTTTCATCATCATGTACAGCAATTCCACCAGAGAGAATTCAACCATAAATAAAGGAAAAAAGCAATTCGCCGAAGCAAAGACTTACTAATCAAAGTTGTTTGCATTGCACTGGATGTAATTTTCTTGTTGAGTTTGAACTTCCGGAACTCTTGAACTAAAGGAAGGAAAGCGTACTTCGCTAGCCAGGCTAATAGGCCAAACCAACCCAGGGCAGGCAACTCAATTTACAGGATGGTATCCGTAAACGGATGGAACAGCAGGAGTGATTCGGGGAAGGTGGGGTGGAGGGCTTTTGGGTATGCGTTATAACATAGGCGGCGACTACGTTTTTCCGTTGGTTGATGCTGCATATCGCACGCTTGTTATCTTTGTTTATATAGTTATAACACTAAGTGCCTATCAATTAGTTCCAAGAAAGCGTCCGTTCGCGTCAAGAATAGAGGTTTTTGATGTAGTTGCTCGCGGAGCTTTCGCCAGTGATCCCTGGCGGAACAACCCCGGCGTTAGCAGCCGGAGGGAAACCCCCAGCAAGTTCCGCCGCAGGAGGTTGGGGCTCACGAGCGGGTAGGGGTGGGGTTTGGTTCACACTACTCATTTCCGAGCTGGATGCGCCGGAAGGGACCATTCTGTTTTGGAGGCTTTCCCAATCTAGTAAATGAGTTATGCCTCTTGCTTTCAGCATGTCCGCGCATCGGCCCTACGGAGAAGACCATGCAGAGGAGGAGATTTGTGCTCGAACTCTATATTCTGAATTTGAATATTGATAGGGATCCAATATGAGTTCTGTCCTTCATATAGAGACTTAGAATATAATGACTTCTCTCCGTAATGGACTTCCTTTCATTCATTCAAGAGCACCTCTCGAGATAGGATAGATGATTTGAGAAAGATTTCATGGATATGCTTCATAATCTGCACTGTCCCCGTTCAGGGGGTTTCAGGGGGAATTAGGGGGTACGGGGGGAGGAGAGAAAGAACGCATGCATGGAGATTCTGTCTGTCGGAGGTTCGAGAATCTATTCTATGAAAGGACATCTAAGGCTAAGGAAGAATTTAAGGAAGTCCATTACTGAGAGAAGTGGTGATCTCGTCTTGCTTGCTGGGAGAGAGGAAGCTTCCGGACCACCTTTTCCAGCCAGATAGCGAGCGATCACTCAGCAATGAACACTAACTGAAAGCGGCCGGGAATGAGTACCTATCCCTTACGGGAATCGAACCCGTGTCTTCGACATGAAAAGACGATGTCCTAACCACTGGACGAAAGGGACCAAAAAGCCATTCTTCATATACCTCAGCTCCGAGAATAGAAGTGGTTCGTTTTGTTTCTATACGCAATTCAAGATTTCGTTTGTGTTCATGTTGGCGATTTCTGATGTGAATTCGGCGGGTCGTCCCCCCTTCCTACGGGTTCCCCCACCGACCCAGTGACACACCAACCACGCCCCCTCCCTTTCTCCGATCAAAAAGCCCCCTGACCCCTTTCTTTGTCTTTCATCCCCCCTGAACAGAATAAGTAAGGCCTCGTTCTTTCTAATTAAAAAAAAAATAGGGGGCGGAGCGCCCGTTTGAAGTGGCGAAGGCCTATGCTAAAGTAAGAAAGAAAGTACGTTAAGGTTACGAAGTAAGGTCAGCTGGTTAAGGAATTATTATCGCTTAGCGCTTGTGCTAAGGAAAGCTCAGGTTATAAAATCGCTTAGCCGTTAATTAATTAAGTAGTAGTGAGGCGTCGGTACGGAGTTGCGTCGTAGATATAGACTAGGCTAAGGGACGGACTTCATTTCTTCTATTCTCTTTACTTACACCTTAAACTTCCGCTGAGTCTAACGAGGCTCAGGTGCGGAGCCTTCCACTGTGGACCGAGACTACGCAAAGGTAGAACACCATAGAAACTTCGCTGACTTTATCATAAACCTTGATTTCGCTACGCTCAATAATAACCCGGAATAGCGGAAATCGGTTCGTGTTCCGCTTCCAAAGTCAGTCGTCTTTGCCCAAGTGTGAACTGCAGACGACTCTCCAGTGGTTCCATTCCTTCTTACTTAACTTCTGGGTCAACCCAACCCGAATGGGAAGAAGAGGGTCAGCCAAACAGCGGGCAGCTCCACTTTGTACATTTGCTGAGGCAGACCAATCAGGCATTTTAGAAAAGGGAAGGGAGCTTATCACCGAAGGAGGCAGTAGGGATGAAGGAGGCAGGAAGCTACCGCTTCTAGAATGCAAGCTTATCCTTGACTTTTTTTTTAGAGCGTACCGCTATTGAAATAATAAAAAAAGATTTATGGATGAAGTAATCGGAGTGACAAATGATTACGGTTGCGGAAACCGGAGAAAGTCGGGAACCGTCGGTTACCTTTTGAATCAAAGTAGCGACGAGCCGAGTACTACGACTACAGGGGGGGAGCAAAGCTTCGTAGACAGCTTCGCTTCCTCGTCGCTTCTTTCTGGCGACTAGCTTCTCAAGTAGGTGGCTTGGTAAGCACTTCAGCATCGGTAAAATCCCTAAAAATAATCGGCCGGAATGGTGGGGAAGGAGGCCCTCCCTACTTCAATGGAAAGGGGGGAATCGCCGTTTCACAGCCGATCCTCTACAACTACCTTTCGCCCAACATGATCACGAACGAAGACAGAGAATTGCGTAGATAGAAGGACGAAACGAACCAACCCACTTGTCCTGATCGGAACGATTGAAGAAAGAAAGAGAATGGTGGCCCCTTTCGCCCAGGGGGCATCGCCGGAGAACAATGTCGGGGACAGGGTGAGAACCTTCCGTTGGTTACGCCCTTTAAGTGTTGGTTCTTCCATATTTAGATATGGAGATAGATCCAGATAGAGATCCATATCTTTCTATCGATAGATAGATAGATATATTGAGAAACGGATATTGATCTGCTTTCAAGATCTATGAGCAAGAGAGATCCCTAAATATCCATTTGAAAAAAAAGATGAATAGATGGAGCCATCTGAAGGAAGGGCGCCTTAGCCAGCAAGAAAACGCCCTATTTTTATTAGTAAAGGCGTTAGCAACGGCTTTCGCGCTAGCGCGCTGTTGCTTGCATTAATTAGTCTAAAGCAGCGCAACAGCTCAATCCCTTGCTTTGTTCTATAGTAAGGGGCCTTTTCTTGCTCGTTAGCGCCCCCTTACCCCTATTATATTAGTTTAGTCATAAAGGAACTCAAGCACTCCTTAGCACAAGTGCTAAGCGATAATAATACCTTTCCCTATGGTCAAGCTGTTTCACTCCTTAGCACAAGCGCTAAGCGATAATAATTCCTTTTGACAACCTTACTAATAGAAAGGGGAAAGATGCGCTCAAGCATGCGAAGAAAGCTCTTCGAGCTTCCCTTATATTATAGAAAGGTTTGTAGAAAGGGGCTTCTTCAAATATCCCATAAATAAAAGTAGGGGCTTCAAAGCTTGTAGTTTAGGGGTGCGCAGGTTTGGAACCCTATACAAGGGGCTAGCGCGCAATGGCTTTCTCTGATAGGGGCTCGCTTCTTCAAGCGTAGCTTGCTGCTTTTCATTTTGATAGGAGTAGGTGCTTGCTGCTCGTCAAAGCCGTAGCTTGCTGCTCGCTTGCTGTCTACTAAACGAGCCTTCACTGCCCGCCCGGCCCCTATCTTTAATCTTAAGTTAAGTAAAATGAAGTCAAATCAATGAAGTGAACAGCCCAACCTCTTTGTTTGAAGCTTTGCCAGGAAGCTTCTACTTGTTGAAGCTTTGCTTCCCCTAATTCCAAAACACAACAATAGACTTGCAACTATAGTATAGGAAAAAGCTTCTCTTTGATAGCGGTCATAGGGGGGTTCGGAAAGGATCTGATCGTAGATAGAGACTTAAACCTGTGCGGGGGTAGGGGCGGATGTAGCCAAGTGGATCAAGGCAGTGGATTGTGAATCCACCACGCGCGGGTTCAATCCCCGTCGTTCGCCCATCAATAAATGGACCATTTGTTACGGAGACACAAGACAAACCTAGAAAGAATTTTTTCTGCAAGTTATCTCGAGGCTTTCAAACGCATCCAAGCAATTGGTATCCGATTGAAAGATAGAAAGCATAGATTCGCGTCGCCTACTTGCTGAAAAAATTGAATGGCTGATCATTCATTGTATGAAGTTTTTAAGACCTCACTAATCAGCCTTACACTTTTTAGTTCATAATGAATGAAGTGAACCCCCGGATGAAACAAGCAACGGCTTTCTAAAGCTCAATCCCTTGCTTGTTCTAGCCTTACCAAATTATTTTATTACCCACCTCTGCTTGCTCTACTGCTGCTAGCTCTCTTGCTTAGCCTTCCGCTGCTCTAGTTGAACCACCCAAGACCTGCTTGTCTTACTAGTCTGGTTGAGCTAACCGAAACCTGTCCTCTTAGCTTCCTGCTTTGACCGCACTAGACCTTCCTATCGCTTAGTTTGCTACTCTGGCTGACAGCTTCTGGCTACTTACCTCTTGTTCACCGCTGACTACAGTTTACTGCTTTCTGGTCAACTCAAACAGGTATGATTAGCCGTATTTACTAACTCTAGTTACTGGGATATTTATAGTTACTGGGATATTTATATCCTAGAAAAAGGGTGTTCTCAGCTTACGTTTCTTACCGGACTACTTTACTGCTGAAAATCAGGACTAGCCGCCTATGCTCTTTCCTGCCTTGCTTCCCATATAGCTAACGACTATGCCTTATGGTACCGCGGCTTACCTTACTGCTTTGGTTGAACTACCTCCGGACACTGCTGCTTCCCGATCTCTTGCTGGCTACCGCTTAACACATGCTGCTTGCCTTGCCCGGGAGCTCCAGCTTCCGCTTGGAGGCTCTTTCTTCAAGAATCTGGTCTATATATGAGTAGATCTCAGATCTTATATTCTAAACTGGGGAGGCTTCGTTAACACGGGCCTGGACCTCGGGGGCGTCACGAGTGAAAATCCCAAACAGCAGATCTTGGACCTGAACTTCTCTTTCGTGGAAATCCAAACGTTTAGCGGCATCTTCCAGCTCCTGGAGATAACTTTCTTCTCCCTGAGAGGACGCTAAATCAAAATTTGATTTCACCTCTTGTAAATATTCCCCGCGATGAAACTGTGGAAGCGGTAAGTAAGCTTCTCCTTCTTCAAGGCGAATGATCCTCTCATATAAAGCGTTCTCCCTATCCGCATTTTGCGCCCTATACGGAGGAACCGCCTCGGCGGGATTCTCTGGATTCGGATCGGCCTCGGAGTCAGCATCTTCATCATTTGATGAATCTGGGTTCGGGTTCTCAGAGGCATTCGAGGAATCTATGGAATCCGTATCAGTAGAACTCGCGGAGTCTTCTCCCAGGGGATCTTCGCCGGGAGCGGGGGCACTGATTCGGTACTCTGAAAGAAAGCCATTCCAAGATTTCTTCAAAAAAAAGTCAACGAGTATTCTAAAATAGTCAGAAATCAAAAAAAAGATGGTTTCGACGAAACAAAACAGATTATCGGAATTCGAAAACAAAAAGGAAAGGACAGTTTCGTGCATTCTGCAAGATATCCTAATAGCGCTGCTCCCCAACCAATAGAGAGACTTGTTCTTGCCCGAACCCGAGCGGAGCCGGTTGGGTTGGTCCAACCGAGAAAGGCATGGGAGAATTGATTCCAAGGAGAATGGAATCCAACTTTTCGATAGAGTACGGCAGATTTGAGTTCACCAAAAAAATCTCGATGAAAAAAATCAAACTACAAGCAACTTCAACCCGGCCGCTTTCTTTGAACTAATTAATACATCTTTTTTACCTTATTTTATTATATAGATTTCTTTGACCTTTTCTATATATATCGTCGTTGGTCCTTCGCAAGTGCGCTCCACGAGCACTGTACATCTTTCTTAGATGAAAACACGCCCTACATGCTTAGATGATAACACGCAGTGCCTCAACTAATAAGCTGTGAATAAAAGCAGGTGTGCTCTTATAAAAAACTTTCCATGAAGAAAGATTCCATTCCAAGTTTTTTACATGGTATCAGAGCAATAGATCCTTAGCTCTGAGAAACCCTAGCACTGGCGTGTGGATCGTGGAGCATATGCATCACACGTAAGATCCGCCTTGCAGTTTTTTCTTTCTCCTCTTACATTACTGTTTTCTTTTTTGCCCTAAAACATCGCTTTTCTTCCTCCCTCTTTACGGGTCGTTTTTTGCCTCCGGCTCTCTATTTTACATTAAGTCAGTGTTTTGAATCTCAAAAACAGAATGATTGGCGGGACGCCACAACTGTTTTTACAGCAGCGTTTTTTTCTTGTTATCAGTAGTCCTGCGTTATTTTCCCTCTCTTTCTCACCACACGGAACTCTTTTCCTTTTGTTTCTGCTTGCAAATCCTAACTTTGCCCAGTTATTCTATGGGTTAACAGCATATACACTTGCTGTTATATTGACTTCTTCTCGATTAGCAGCACCTATTTCTCCGCTATATCAAGCACGTTTTGAAGGTTTTCCTCTCATTAACAGCAGCAAACAATCACGTTTTGACTGCTTTCCGCTCGTTAACAGCACCCTCTTTTGCTTTCCTCTTCTTTGCTTGCTCTTGGTGCTGTGTCTTCCTTTGTTCTTATACTCCTTTTTCGTCTTGTTTGTTCGCATGCACACCTGTTGTTTGTTCTATTAACAGCATACATACGAAGCGGTTTTTTTTCTGTTCGTTCTTGGTAGTTCTAGTGTTTTGCTCCATTACATCTCATGGCAGCAGAGGGTACTTCACAAACATCATGTTTCGCTCAAAATCCCTCTCTAATCACCGCAAATTCAGTGTTCGGTTTCTCGCCAAATGACAACCTAGGCCTGCAAATTCTTCCTCATCGCTTAAATGGAAACCATTTTTTGCAATGGTCTCAGGCAGTTCAGTTGTTCCTGGGAGGAAAGAAGAAAACGTTTCAGAGAGGGTCAATTTTGGAACGCGCTCAAACACTGATGAAAGGTGATTGGAAAGCTAACAACGATCTTGTTAGCTCTTGGCTGTGAAATTCCACCATGGAGTCTGACGTTAACGCCAGCCTATTTTGGATGAAGTCTGCACGTTTCATTTGGGAACATGTCAATCGATTGTATTCCCGCGGCTTTGCTTCTAGGATCTATCAAATCAAGCAGTAGATATCCTCAGCCAGACAGGGAGACTGGAGCATAAATGCCTTCTATAATTAACAGATGTCGTATTGGGCCGAGCTTGAATCATACCAACCACTTCCACTATGCACATGTGGCGCACATGACACGCTTGCCACTCAAATGGAACAAGACAAACCTTGGCTGGCATGATAGATTGCCGGAATACGAGCTGATCAAAGTCCAGATCCTTGCAAATGAGCACTTGAGCAGAAGAGACAACGTCCTTCCAGTTCTACTCAATGAGGAAGCAAGACAGCTTGCGATGAATAACCCCATGCTCTCATTTAAGCCTCAGCCCTTTTGGCTAGAGGCCATTGATCCTTTACCAATCATACAACTCAGAGTGGAAGAGGAAGGAATGGGGGCTTAAACCGGCCCATTTGCTCTCATTGTGGGAAGCCAAATCATACCGTGGATCGATGTTGGGAACTTAACGGCAAACCAGATGATCTTCCCGGAAAGGCAAAGTGACTTAAGCCCGCATACGCAGCTGTAGAAAAGCCAACTATTCCACCTGAGGTTTTTGATAAGAAGCAAGCATCGTCTACTTTATCAAAAGTGCCGAACGAGATTCTCGAAGAATTCGCTCAATTCTACCTTAGCAAAAGATCAAGATCCGATGTCTCTTCTTCTCAAGAGAAAGAGACCCACTCTGCCAATGCCGCAGGTATCTTCACACCTAAGTCAAGTAAGAACCTCCCTTAGGTTGTTGACTCGGGAGCTTCGAACCGCCGGGTCAACTGACGACTTCTCTTATCTTTCAAACGATGTCGGTAATGTTTCAATTGCCCTTGCTAATGGTGAAACTCTTCCTATTCAAGGAATTATTATCGCTTAGCGCTTGTGCTAAGGAAGAGTTGAAGAAATTTAACAAGGAATTCTTCTCTAACCTTCCAAGCCGTGTGGTCCAAGCTAAAGAGAAGATGGAAAATGTTCAGAGGCTGATTCAGCTTTCTCCTTTGAATGTAAATCTTCACCATGAGGAATCGGTTGCGGTTAAGGAGTACGGAGATTTTAGTAGGGCGGAAGAAAGTTTTCTCAAGCAAAAATCCCGAGATATTAGTGGCTTGGGCTTAACTTCCTCTCTTTGCGAGAGAGGGTCTTGCTCTTCCGAGACCGGTCCAGGCGGGAAACCAACCAAAGTTCTAAGTCAACGTCGGCACCGCCGTCCCCCAGCCCAGCCGCTTGCTCTGGCTCATCAGCAGCATAGGTTATCTGGGGAACGAAGGGAATCCCAAAAATCCAAGCAAAGAGAATACAGATTCCCACCTAGATAGTGAAAATGTTGAGGTCAAGACGAAGGTTCACGATCTGTGGATGATTGAACCACATTGTGAACTTGCTCACTTCAGTCTCTCTTTTCTTCTTCATTCTCAACAGGAATGCATCAACAAAACTGCCCTTTAAAAGGGTCCTGGCATTTTTTTTGATGAGTTTTCTCCTCTTCCTGTTCTATTCATCTGCAACGGTTTTGCGCTAGCGCGCCTTCCGTAGCGCGCTAGCGCGCGTACTCCCTCCCACTTCCAGACGAGTCAGATTTTTTCCGAAATTGTTGTAAAGTGAAAATGGAGAACTTCTTAGAACTATTTAAACACGACGTTTCCTAGGGAGTCGGCATCCATTATGTGGAAGTTGGGTCACATCGTGGATGTACATAATTGGAGATTGATCTCCTCGCTTACACTCAGCAAAGGTATAAGCTTCTCTCCAGCTCAAGATCGCTGCTTTCTTTTTCCTTAAAAAAAAAGTAGCACCTTTCACTTTCATTACAACCGACTTCATCCCCAGATTTCTGGCGGATCGCCCGACATGTTCTGCAGTTGCTTCAGCAGCATACCGAGAAAGACGAGACCGCCCTTTGATTTCCTCCAAACAACCCGCGGAAGCCCCAGTTTTTTTATTCCCCCTAGCATCTGTAACGGTTACAAAGGTATTATTTCGGTGGTAAATGGACAAAATCTTTGTTTTTCCGCTCCAATTGCTCATCTTCCTCCGAGATGCTCTGTACGAAGTTCATGGATTTTAAACTCCTGCCCGCAATAACTTGTTGCTCTACGCGCTCGGCCGTCGTGTCGTTTTTTCCATTTCGTTAAAGAATGAGAAAGCACTTGCTCTTCGTAGCGCTCTCACTCATCAGTCGCTTCTGACATTCATTCAATTTTGCTTTTCCTTAGCACAAGCGCTAAGCGATAATAATACCTTGCCATATTTATTGGGGGCGTAGATATTGAGTCTAGTCCATCCATATTGCTTTTTTGAAATGAAAGAGCTCTTTCTGAGCAGGGTTAGAATGAAGGAGATGATCGAGTTTTTGAGTTTCGATGGGGTTCTTTCTCCTGTAAAGTCGAACCTAGTTAGGAGTTAGTCTTTCCTAACCCAAAACGTTGATGGATCTTTCTATTTCTAGGCTGAGCTTACAGCCATATAGTTCGCTCCAAGGGAAAAATGGAGTGGAGACTTCCTTAGCACAAGCGCTAAGCGATAATAATTCCTTTCCCATATCGTCTTTCATCCATTGGGATGATATCTTTCTTTGTTGGAGCTAGAACTCTCCCGATTCATTACTGGGACTGCATTTGTATACTTTCACTTTCTATTTCTATAATATATATATAATTGGGCTAAGCAGTCTGATTGGAACTTGTTGATTCTGTCCTTGAGTGATGGTGAAGTCTTGCTAAGAGTGATTTGCTTTTCACGTGCGCTTTGGTTGTCCGTTGTCTAGGAGATGGAAGATATGGAAGCGATCATGCCAGCTCTAGCGCACCTAATACCATATGAGCTACATTGTGGAGTATGGTCAGTACATAGATGGGTGGAGCCAGCTTTGCATACTCTATTTTAGGAAAAAAAGCAGTAGCCCAATTATATATATATTAGTGTCCTAAAACTTTTCAGGTATAAACAGTTAAGTTGAGGGTCTTTGGTGCCCACCGGATTCATGGCCTGTCAATATCTCAAAGTGTGTAAACCTTGTGACACGTTTAGTGTTTATTGGTTTGGGTAGTAAATCAAGGTATGATCTAGAAAATTATTTATTTTCGGTATTATGATAGTATTACGGAGGATGAAGAATGAGTTTTCTGGACTCAGATTTGAGTTTACCCCGTTGTTGATTGGTGCGGTGATCTTGATAACTGCGTATCTACTTCAGGTTTCGTGTTCTTGCGAGTGGGAGGTGTGGCATCCTAGTCTAGTCGATGCCTTGCACTCTCTACCATGGGAGTCGAGTGCTTTGTGCGTTATGCCTGAAAAATGGCCATAATTCATACGCCCTATCTATAGTAACTTTTTGCTCTTTTGGTATATCTATTGCTATAGTGGATAAAAGGACAGAAGAATTGTAATATTACGCATCATATAAGGTATACTGCTATGCTAAACTATGCGCAAGTAAACTATTTATAGTAACATCGTATGTTATGCTAGACTACGAAAGCGATAAACTCTCTAAGGAAAAGAAAGAGGAAAGGGGAGCGGTCGAGTGCTCATCGAAAGAAAGATGAGTTGGTCGAGTTGATTCCCTCTCCTTTCCCCCACCCGAGTTCTTAAAAAACTCCCTTAATAACGAGTCTATAGAACGGAATGGAGCGCTTAAGATTTGAGTCCTAAAAGGTTGGTTCGAAGGCCGGCCCTGAAAAACCAGTGATCTATCCCGCCAGTCTATCTATACGAACCGACTGTCTTATTTCGGAACAGGCGGATGGTGCGTGCAGAGAAGCAGGGCGGAGCGTTCATTAGATATGACACAAATGTTGGAAAATCCGGAGTCCAAAAGAGTTCGCAGCGGATCAAGGCAAGGCGATAATCCCTACGCTACGTCTCGGCTAGCCTAAGGTGGAAGGAACGTTTTTTTTCCGCGGGGAAGCCAGCCCACTCTAGTATAGTATATCACTTTACTGACTCGGGTCAGGAGAGAGTTCAGTCAACTGAAGTAGTGGCAGAGCCAATAGAGAGCCTTGCCTTGAATGGAAGAAGAGGCGGGCTAAATTAAATAGCTTTTTCAGCTTCCAATCGACTATCCTAGACTATATTTATACAGTACCTCTTGATTGTATTAGTAGTGCTATCTAGGTGAGTACCCATAGACCTATCAATATACTGTATCAGCAGTGGGGGGCTTTTGGGAAAAAAACTGGCTAACCTTTGATCTAAGAACCACTATCAATGCAATCTTTCATATAGAAAGTCGCGGCAAAGCAAATCAATCTTACTAGACTAGCAATTGGTATTGCTATTGGTAACACTAGGCCAGCCAGTGCCAAGAAGCAGAGAAAACAAGAATATTTGCCCTGCCCCCTATCCTTTAAATTTTCCTATTGAATCAAGATTGTTTCTTCTCTTCTTAAACGAGTCAGGTATAACGAACTTGTCTCCACATTGGATCAAGAGCAGGACCACCTCTGCTAGTTCAGCTTTAGTATCATCTGGTTTAAATGGTATGCCTTATTCAAAGGAGGCATCTGTGCCAACAATAGAAAGACCACTTTCTCGAGTGGACCGAGAGGCTGTCATAGCAATGGAGATGGGCGGCACTTTATGAAGCACACTATAACAGTATAGACGGTGGCTAATGGGAGTTGGGATTGATTGCTAGCGAACAGGGACGACTTCGAGGGGATAGTTTCGAAGTGGAAGGACAGAGAGACTAGCGGACCTAAGACCAGACCCGCTGACTCAGACGAGCCTGACAAGACAGGGAAAACAAAAGGTATTATTATCGCTTAGCGCTTGTGCTAAGCGATAATAATACCTTTCAATCTCTCTCTTCCCTTTCCTTTAACACTATACTTGTTGTGTAATAGGATCTTTCCGAAGGTGGAGTTAAGGCAGCAAGCATAGGTGCTTCGGTTTCCGGTAGCAAGTAATCAGGTATGTGTAAAGCAAATCCGTCCTGGTAGGCGCAGGAGATCAAGCAAAGCATGACGGTCTTCAGTCTAGCATTCTTGTAGTTCAAGAGTGAATAAGGAAGTGCAAGGCTAGCTGGCAGCTGTCTGATGAGTTCATCGCTCTCTATGGCCATTTGTCTTTAAGCTTCAGGCCAGTTAAAAAGAGCTGATAGGCGGATGGAAGCAAGAAAACGCCTACTTATAAGTCAGGCGCACTAGCGCACCAAGCAAGAAAACGGCTGGATTGCCTTATTCCTTCTTTCTTCCAGCTAGCTCGTGCAATCAACGATAAATTCCTTCGCCTTAGTAAGCTAGCTTTGTAAGCTAAGCAAGCCTGGTTCTCCGGGCACTACGGTAGGACGTGGATCGATCATGACGAGAATGGACTTCTCTGTAATGTAATAATAGAAGAGTCACAGTCCAGTTCCCCGGGCTATCCCCCTTCTCGACCAGACGAAGGAGATATGAATTCAATTCAGGCGGGTAAGGGCTTGGCTTGACCCTGTGTTCTCTCCTGGTCGGGTCGGAGGCGAAGACTGGCAAAGTTCATCATTCAGTGGTGGGGTGTTCATAGAAAAGAAGGCGTCGCCCAACGAGTGGCAGATTTTGATGGAGTCTCGCTTTGACGCTGGGGAGATCCATAGATTTAGATAGAGTCTCGCTCATAGATAGAGGAAGAGTACGCGCGCTAGCGCGCTACGGCTTACGCAGTTGATCGGATCAGATAACCCTTCGGGCAACCAACCAAACCCGGCACATCAAATTCCGATCAACAACTTGGAGGTATGGCTGAGTGGCTTAAGGCATTGGTTTGCTAAATCGACATACAAGAAGATTGTATCATGGGTTCGAATCCCATTTCCTCCGGCACGGAAGTGGAACGGGCGGGCGAAATTACATGAGAGAAAGAAAGAACCTCTTGGTGGAATTCCCCGGAGGACAGAATAGCACTACTTAGTGACTAGGAGCGGAAAGCCCGTTACGCGTTGTTTTTGTTTTGTTTGACCGGCCTATCTTCTTTCTATAAGCAAGCTCCCTCCGGCCGTCCAGTCCCTGGGCGGCTCTCGGTTCTTGAGCATGTTGGGAGATTAGGCGGCAGCTGAAGGAGCTACTCGAAAGCTTGACGAACAAGCGAAAAAAGCCCTATATATTTTCTTAGTAAAGGGCTTTTCCCTTACTAGTCAAGTGGTAAGGTAGGGCGCTATTCGATGAAGAAAACAGACTTTAGGAAAGTGGTTCAGGTAGCTCAGCTGGTTAGAGCAAAGGACTGAAAATCCTTGTGTCAGTGGTTCGAATCCACTTCTAAGCGGGCGAAGGGTCCAAAGGACAGGTAGCTGGGAGCGAGCCGGATTTTGAAATGAAAGTGAAAGAGGAAGCCAAAAAATGTGAGCGCTCCTGCACTATACGGCTTTTTGGCGTCGCCCTATCTTGCTGGAGGCAGATTTTATAAAAAAAGCGGTTGATTACTCGGATTGGTTCTCGCGTCCCTGTGCCCAAAAGGATGGGCGAGTTCGGTGCAAGTGTTCATCGATCGGGTGGATCTATATGCTCCGGGGGGTGAGACGAGGTGTAGCGCAGTCTGGTCAGCGCATCTGTTTTGGGTACAGAGGGCCATAGGTTCGAATCCTGTCACCTTGATGTGGTATTCTCAGGGGCCGAAGTGCAAAGCCCTGTAGCCTATCCGTAGTCAGGAAGGCAGACGAAAAGCGCACACTTTTTAAAAACTATAATGAAAAACCAACTTATATCTGTCAATGGATTCTTCTGTGATCTACTGTCGCGCATTCTTCTTTGGTTGTTGTTGAAACCATTCGTAGTATCGATTATATCTTTGATATATTATATCACAGTCGGCAAATGGTTTAGAAATTCTAATGTGGATGACTTGGATAGTCT
>NW_028290478.1:0-30000 GCF_965113065.1 Corylus avellana
CACTGAAGATGTTGCTTTCAAGGTCGAGGACAGAACGCCGGAAGGGGAGCGGTTCCACACGTTCCACTATTTGCTGCGGCACACCTTGTTCAAGCTTCACAAATCATGCTCTCTGCAACCAATCAATATCTGAGTTAGGCCGGGGTGGGAAGGATAGTTTCATTTGTACATAGTGAGTCTCACGCACGATCTCCGGGGAATGTACACGGTCGAGCGATCCAATATGGAAATGCCAAGAAGGTGGCTTGGGAAGGTGGAACATATCGTTTGTTCATCGTGAAGGCCTACTACGTAAGGTCCATAAAAGAAAAAGATTTTGCACCTCAAAGTAGAGATTCGTGGTTAAGGTTTCGGACGACACGTACAGAAGAGATAGTTCCTCTTGCTCGTAAGAATTGGTTTCGTAATAGGTAGACCTTTTGCTTGCCCCGGCCGGCTTCTCCTTGATGGAGAGATGGCTTGCTTTATGGGCTTGGGTATGGAGAGGCGATGGAAGCTTTTAGGCCGGTTTCGAAGCATTCTTCAATAAGGCCAAGGCTTCTCTTATCAAGCTTGGCACGGGCTATCCGTAAGGGAATGGGCTAGAACCCTCCTCTACTCACAGCGAGCACGGATTAGTTCATCTTGACTTTGATTAGTCTTAGTTCATCTGTCCGCTGAAGGAACTGTTCGAGTGTTGAAAGCTGAAGGAAGCGAAGCAACCGAAGTAGGAAAGAGATTAGTCAAGTAGATTAAGAAAGATCAGAAGGCTTGATAGGAAGGCTTTTAGGAGGAAGTGATCAAGTAGTCCAGTCCGGGGAGACTATAGCTCAGTCGAAGTTCTAATATCACTCAAGGTTGTGAGCAAAGAAAGTTATTTTAGAACTATAGTTGCCAGGAAAGTATCCATATCTTGAATAGGAGTCAGTGTGCAAGGGAAGTCAAGGAAAGTCAACGTTGTGAGCCAGTCAAGTAAGCAAGTATCCGTCCCTGCTGTTGCTGTCCAAGGCTTTTGAATCAGTCTCCGCTCGTAGGCCTGCGAAAGATCTCATAAATAACATATTCTCATAAATCACTTATATAGATAGAAAGTTGGAAGTCGCTTTTCAGACTAGAGACTAGAAGAAAGAGAGTGGGTTTGATGGCTTCTATCCTCCCGGTATTCCCACAACAGCGGATCAAACCTCAGGTATTCCCGGTGGAGTGCCTTCATCCTTTGTGATTCTAGAAGATTCACTTGCGAAAGATGAAGTAGGGGGAGGAAGGCTTTCTCTTTCTGTCCACGCGGGCAAGCAAGTAGGAGTAGGAGTCCCAATGTTGATGGTTTCCGTAGAGAGCATAAATAGGATAGCCCGTAGCTCACTGAAGGAAGTGTGAAAGTAAGCAAGCAAAGTCTCAACCCGAAATCAATAGCCCGCAAGAAATAGAAAGGAGAAAGCCCATCTCTTTCCAGTAGTATGTAGCTTGACTTCCTTGAACTTCTATGGAGGGCTTAGTTTGCGCAGTTGAGTGGCGCTTGTTGAATACCTCTCGTAGGCCTGATCTCAACGATCTCAACAATTACATATATAAATGGAAGTCAGTCGCTTTTAAGACGCTCGACTAGAAGAAAGAGACCGGTACAACACGGAAATGAAATGCGTTTTCTAAGCGCCCCGGAATGAACTGAGAATATCACGAGTGTTAGCGGGAATAAATAGAATAGGAGTCAGTGTTCATCAACCAAGTCAGCGCGGGTCCGGTCAAACTGCGCTGGAATAGTTGGACAAGTAGCTCATTGTCGATTCCCATGGGCTGTAGAGTTCCGACATACATCCTGCCTTTTAAATTTAAGCTCCGAGGTAAGCCTCTTTTTATCCTATTTTGTTATGCATTCGGTTCCGTTATACTTAAGAATTCCTTATAGAGATAGAGCTAGAAGCGCGGTTAAGCTATCACGCTTAGTGACTTCAACAAACTAGCACCCTAGGGAAGAATCTTGGTCCAACCCGAAAGGAGGTGAGGCTACATCCTAAACCTAATCTTTCTTTCTCTCCTCAGCTCTGCGACTAGATACCCGATCCTATTGGTTAAAATCCATCCTATCGTGCTAGAACACTTAGGAACTTCCAGTTAAGAGCTACCTTAGAGAGCTTCCAGGCAAGGAAAGGAATTCAAACCTAAAAGCAGTAAGAAAAACCATCCTTGCTTGCGAGGAGGGACTTCGATTCACTGGTTCTTATGAACGTCTATAGCACAAGCAAAAAGCCTTAAGAGATAAGAAGTCAAGGAATTAGGCTTAGACTTAGTCACGAAAGAAAGCAAACTCATAATAGCAAGGGAAAACTAGAAGGGAGACTACCTTAAAGAACTAACAGCGCTGTAAGCGAAGTTAAGATACCATCCTTAACCTAATTCCTCTATCTATCCTTAGCTCTTACCCTAGCAACAGGAACAAAAAGAACTCCTACCTCAGCTATTCTTATCTGTCTTTATCTTATATAACCTTACTCTAACAAGTAAGCAAGTAAACTACCTTAGCACGAGCGCTAAGCGATAATAAGACCTTCTAAAGGGTCACACATATACTGGGGTATTTTCTCTCCCTAAGGTCAAGCAGTTTCACTCCTTTACTTACTACCTCCTATTACAGCTATAAGAGATAGAAAAGAATAGATTGGATCTAGCCAGCTGGTAGTTCCTGTAAGCGAATAGTGCTGCTATCGAAGAGCTGAGGATAGAGAGCAAAGAGGAGCATAGGCGTTTGAGTTCTTGCTTTTAGATCTATCCTTGTAGTAGTCAGGGTAGGAATACGGAACTATCATAACTCTTACGGAACTATCATAACTCTTAGAGTCCTTACTTCTAGTTTCTTTCTTCAGCAATATCTTCATGCATGGCAGCAGGAGTTGATCTTTACACAGCGGTAGTTGATCGCCTTAGACCGGAAGACGTCACTCCAGCGGGAACTGCAAAAGAATAGCATGCGCTCGAACAACAGGGATCAATTCATTCAGCAGACCAAGAAGATGAATGAAGAAGATTTGCAATCACATCTGCTCAAGGAATTATTATAGCTTAGCGCTTGTGCTATGGAGATTGCTAGTCCTATAGAGGATTGCCCGGAAATCAAGAACTAAGACCTAAAAGCAGATAACCATATAGAGGAGAATAGGTAGCTGCTCTTGAGCCACCAATATACTATGGTATTTTATGTAAACAAAGGGTACGCACTTTCAACCCAAGACTTCACACTGAGGACGGAAATTAACAAATAGAGGAGTAACCGAGTCTAGGTCTTGTCAGAGCCTACAAGGCAGCGAAAAGGAAAGGAGGCAATACCGATTAAAGCCTAGGTGCAACCGCTGCTAGCGGTTAGAGAGAAAGGGAAGGTAAACAAAGTGAATCGCGATCAAGAGAAGTGACACAGCAACTGCTACTGAGAGGGAAATAGATGCCAATACTTATACTTCATACTGGGGAGGAAGTGAAACGAATCCAGCTACACGTAGCTGACCAGTATTCAAGAAAGCTAACCGGTATTCAAAGCATTGAATACATACAGATACTATAAACAGTAGTCAATAGACATATCAAATGTCGGTACCCGGACCGATAAGATGAAGAATAGGCAAATAAGAAAGACTAACCGTAGGGGAGGTTTTTCTCACTTATTATACAGGCTATTGGTTTATTTATATACCGATTATATAGGGGGACCCACGCCAGGGGGCTTATTTATAACAAGGGAGACCCGCAGGGCAGACAACCCAGCAGCGGAGGTAGAGTTACACAAGGAGTCACACATCACGCTTAGGGCTAACCTGGTAAGGATTACTTCTTTGACTCCTGATAACAAGGGCTGTTACGGACTATGGGAAAAGAAATAGAGTTGCGGAGGAGTGAACAAAAGGCTAGTTACCGCACATAGGGCTTGGGGGGAAAGATAAACTGCTGCTGCGAGGGATGACATTCTCCTTAGCACTAGCACTAAGCAATAATAAGACCTTCGTCTTTGACTCGATTTAAGGGCTTCTTTCTCTAGGTAGATAGAGATAGCTCTCTTTACGAGGGCTATGAATAGAGTTGCAGTTATATGAGGGGAGAAAGGAAATCAATCAAATCACACGAACAAGAGGAGTTCGATTCGCTCGATCCGATCCTCCGGCTCGCAGGTAATAGTACAATAAAAGAAGAGATGGAAAGTAGACACTTCCCCAAGGATTGCATTCCCCTTCAAGCATTCTGATTCATGTGGACCGATGCCCATAGCCAGAGAACAATTAAAAGAAATCGATGAATGTGTCCAGACCAAGCAAGGAATAAGCGCTAGCAGATGAGATTGGACCTATAGACTAGGCACCAAAGGAAGAAGCTGCACACGAATCTGCTGTTGGTGGAAGGCTATAAGGAAGCGAAGGAACTTTAGGGCTTAAGCCGGCTCATGACCCGAGGGTGGGGGTAGGCAACTCTCAATGGTCACTCTGTCTCTAGAAGCCCACCAATTGGAATGCTTGACTTTGACTCTATCTCGCTATTCAATACAATAGGAAGGTGACAGTTCTAGATCCGCCTTTGTTGAAGAAGGGCGAAACAACAGAGTAGCGGTCGGTGTGAACTCGTCTCTCTGGGGGGTTTCCCTTGGTTTCGGTGAAAGCTCAATACCATCTCCTCATGTTCACAAAGACAGTTGCAAGAATCGGAGGATGCGCAAGAATGAATATATGCGGCCAATCCCTTCTTACTGCTACTAGCACTAAGATAAGACGAATTCCGTCTAGTAAGCCTAGAGGTCTTACAGATGCTGTTGAGAATCGTCATTAGGAAATAAAGGCTGCCCTTCGTGCTCCACAGTCTCATATAAAATAGGTAAATGGCATCTTTATTCTGCCTAATCAGTGCTATCCGGTTCAGTTCAGGAAAGCAGGAAAGCCCTAACAGGGGCACAAGACTAGCATTCGATGCTTCTTCTTCATTTCCTTCGACACCTTCCATGTGAAATCTCCATTCCTCAAGTCAGTGCCACAGCTTCTTAAAATTCAATAGCAAAGGATATTCACCCAACAGCGGCAACTGCTTGAGCTGATACGCAAACAAGACCAGAAAGACCGGTTACACGTACACCAACAACGGCTACTTTTTCTTCTCTCTTTCACTCCTTAGCACAAGCGCTAAGCGATAATAATTCCTTCTTAACAAATAATTCGAGTTTACTTCTTCTCCTTACTTAACAGTTGACTTTCCCCTCCTTCCTCGAAAGCATCACTCGGTCACTGACTTTCATATGCTAAAAAGGTAACGAGGCGACCGGAGGGGGGAGAAAGGAGAAAAGGGGTGGCAAGCAAGTGAATGTGATACCGCCCTTCATCTTGACACTGAATCTTGATCCTAGAAGGAGAAGGCTCCCGACTAGTTCTTGCGGAGATTCCCTGGGAATTTCTTTTAAGAATACGTTCGTATTTGATTAGAATTTATCTTAGATTCCACCCGGCCAACGTCCTCGTGAGGTGAGTGATTCTTTCTTTTCGACTAGAGGAGTGCTCTTTCTTTGATTCATCGGGACCAATCGTACCAAACTCCTCGGCGACATAAACTATGAATCTTAGCTGCTTTCTTCTCACAGGTGCGGTAGCAATACCAAATAAATAGGGAAGGAGGGGCGGGGAAGTACCCTATTTTGGGAGCGAATGACTAAGAATTTGAATTGCATCGGGCTTTGAAGCAGCTCCTTGGTCTCGTCGCCCTTGAAAGGGTGGACGTTGATACCCGCGCTCCGGGGCAGGAAGTGCTCCACGAAGGGATGGACCAAGCCAATATTCCTACTTTCTTTCTTGGGATTGGGATCTTTGTAGAAAGGCAGGCTGTCACGATTGAATGATAGAGTAGAGTGGGTCGCTTACTTAGTGTACCCGCAGCGGGCCGTGGCCAATCTCTCCTTTTGGGCAAGCACTCAGATAGTTATCCGATCATCCAAGTATGGGAATAGGACCCCAAGCCCTTCTAAATCAATTCCAACCTTTCGCCCGGTCCTATCTTTTTGAGTCCCTTTGTTCGCCCTTCTTTCCTGAAGCTTTTCATAGTCAGGCGGGGTAGGCGGAGGACTTTATTTACGCTATTTCGTCAAATGAGAAGTTTGCAGGCAAGGACAAAAAGACGTTCTTTCCTACTTACTATAGGTAGCTGCGTCTCCTAGAAGATCTTGGCATCAAAGATCCGCGCTTTCCCGAGTGCACTTTCTTTCTGTTGAGCTAGGACCCTAACTTCAGATAGGACTTCCTCCTCCCAAGCGGCTTACAACTAATCTCCTTCCGGTTGAAAGAAAGGACTAGCATAGCTGGATGGGATGGGCAATAAGCACCAAAAGAAAATGAGTTACGTCAGGATTGGATTAAGAAAGAACCGGTAGTAAGGTAAGCTGGGAAACTGCCGTTAATGGCTTTCGTTGCTCGTACTGGGAATGCTGTCTTTAGTCGGTTACCTGCCTGCCACTGCTTTTTTGTGCGACGGCGGGAGGGCTCGGTCATTCGGTCAGCTACTATCTATCTATAAAGGAAGCGGTGCCTCCCCCTCTACTCTAGGGTGCTTACACATTCTCTGAAAAGGGAGAAGACTTTTTTCTTATGCTTTACGGGTACGGGATGGGATCTTTGTTTCTGGGCTCTCAGAGTGGTGTACTCGCTACTGACTTGGGACTGCTTCCCTCAGATCAGACTGGACTTAGGTTACCTACTTACTCAAGCTGTGAATCCTCATAAGAGGAAAGCAGCAACTTTATATTTATAGAAGGTAGATTAGTTCTTTCATATCCGATCATCAACTGCATAACTAGAAAAAGGGGATTGCAAATCAAATGGAAAAGCACCGACTACTTTAAAAGACACCTACGCCTTCAAAGAAAGCCTATTTGAAGAGAGTTGTTACAGGTATAGTATCTACTCATTCCTGAAATCAAGGAAGATCACGAGCGCCTATTGGCTTTCTTGCATATTCGACTCTCTAATGCATATTTGACTTCGCTACCTTACTCTAGTTTGATAAAGTGGAATGAAAGTCGATATTGTACTTTACTTGAAAGAGATCCTACATCGATAGTTATTCCTTCCTATAGAAGAGAGCTTGGAATGCTTTCTGCTTAAAAGAGGCCGAAGTCCTTCACCCCGGAACTAATAATGGAATGGTAATCCAACTGATTGACGACTATACCAGGAATAATTGGCTGCTTAAGACCGGAATTTATCTAACGCTTAACAGGATTCGCGCCATAAAAAAAGACTAAAATGGCCGTACAGAGCCTGAGCCTATTCTCATCAGACAGAAGACCGACCTCAGGAATCGATCTAATATTTAATAAATAAATTCGTTTATCGCCCATGCTTGCTATATGAATTTTATACTTTATTTATATTCTTTATTATTGGTTCTTACGTTTATGCTATATTTGTTTCATTAGGGAAGTAGCCTAGCTCAGCTGGGGGAAACTCCTAATGGAAAGAGTACTCTCATTAAAGCAGGGTGACATATTACCGTTGACCTCAGACCTCACACCAGATTTCCTCTTCCCGATCCCCCGAAAAAAGGCAGATGCTCCTGTAGGTAGGAGCTACTTCACTTTCGGTGTTCGGCGCTCCCTTCGAACTGATATCCAAAGATTCCCTGTAACAGGGTGGTTTGAAATGATGGTTTATTACAGGTTCTGGTGACATGAATAGGATGAGCATACGAATGAGCCGGAACATGGATAACGTAGTGGTTCGAGCCGGTCGAGAGTACGAGATTACTGACCGAAGACTCTTCAATTGAGATGGGCCGAAGCCCTGCTAGCGAAGGAATGCATCCAACAGTGTTCTGTCTCATTGGTCCTCTCATGCCAGAATTTGCTCATAAATCCACTTTGTTCTCCCGGAAATCACTTCAATTATAATACATGACTTATTTTTTTTGGGGGGTAAGTTATAATGAATTAAAAGAGAAAACCAGTACAAATACACTGGGGCATACCCCAGGCAAACGAAACAAAGAACACAGGGCAGGCCCTAAGCAACTGTTACACAAGGAGGAGAACTACAAGCAATGATCTAAGAGTTAAAGATAGCAGGAGAAATGCCCCATGAGTGAAGGAACCAGCTATTTTCCTGCGAGGGGAGGAGCCCACGCAAGGAATTAACTCTAGCCCTAACCCAAAACACAATCTCATAACAGACATAACCAGCATCAAATGATTTCCCATGGAAAATCCGAGAGTTCCTTTCCCGCCAGATTCCATAAACAATTGCAGCGAACATCAGCCTGGTGATCAAACTGGAAAGAGAATTGCCCTTAATACTAGAAGCCAACCAGCGAGAGGTACCCTCCCAACTCATCATAATGGGCAGGATATTACATTTCCCACACAAGGTAAGCCATATGGAGGAGTCTCTTGATCATCTATTCTTTTCCTGTCCTTTTTCCTCCTCCTTAGGGTGGTCGTAGAGAGGGTAAGAAGGATTTAAGACGAGAGTGAGAAGGGTTACACTCCTTCTTTTAACCCTGCCTCAGGCAATCCAATCTATCAAGAAGTACATCTTACAACCGCTTTACCGGGAGCGGAAAAAAGATGCAACCTATTCCCCTCAAAATACATTGCATCAAAATAAATTGCGTAAGGGGTTCCTTATTAGGGTCCCTTTGATCATCTCTGGTCGTCTTTCTTCAGAATCAGCGATTGCCGCTTTCTTATTTGCCAAATCAGTGGTAAGACTAGGCAAGAAGTCTGGATTGTTATTCACTGCGCTTTATTTAAAGCAGTGCTGGTGGCAGCAAAGAAGCTCATCCAGTAAGGGTTATATCGATCTACTTCTAAGAAGGCTGAGCCAGCATAAGTGGTTTGATCCACTGGGAGAGAAACAGAAACAGTTGGTGGTTCAGGCTGTCCCATCTTCATTCATTTCTTCCGAACGAACCAACCGATAAAGACCGATCAATCAGGAGAACCCGTCGGTCGGGTTGGACACGGAAACAAGACAATAATCCCTAGCTCTGCTCTCGAGGCTCTAGTAAGCCACTCATTTGTTTTCGAAAAATGAGAAATATGATTTTATCCAAGTGGGATGGGAAGAGAATAAATTTCCAATGAATGCCTTTGAACCAACCTGCGGCATATCAATAACTCCTTTGTTTCTCAATCTTCTGATCGATCACTAGAAGAGCGGCTTCCATCGGTCTCTTAACGAGCAAACACCTATTAGAGCTCTCTTAGAAGTACTCGTTTCAGAGGGGAAAACCTTGAGCTCGCTACCGCCCTTAGCTGCTTGCCAACAGAACTGCTTTTCTTGCTTAGAGCCCGATTCCCTCCTTGTCTGAGCCTTGTCTGAGCGCTAGTTACGAGTTCTGGATCTCGAACAGAAAGATCGGTCTGAAAGGAAACAACAAATGAGAATTAAGACTCAGCTGGGCTTTAAAGAAAAATCTAACAGAGTAAAAAAGAAATCATTACCGCCCCGTTTCGAGCTTCTCTTGCTCGTGAGGTGCACTTTCCCTCTATAAGAGTATTCCGCTGATGTGACACCAAGGAAAGAAGGATCGGAGTCAGACCTATATATAAAGGCAAGCGCAATAAGATCACCGAAAGCTAGATGCGACTGAGGGTCCCGCAGTGGCGAAGAAAGATAGATAGGATTTAGCACCGGGTTTAACACATCAAAAGGAAATAGCGTATCGTATAAGGGGTGAAAAGAGCCTATTCACCCAGTTCAATAGCGCCAGTTCAGTTAGGATAGCTGGCAGCCGGCAAGCTCGAAGATCTAAGAATGGCAAGAAATCGAGATAGGATCATGAAGGTAGCGTGTCCATCTCGTGTAGGCTCACCAGTTCCAAATGGGAGAAAGCAAGCAAGAACGAAAGATAGCGCCCATAGCTAATAAGAATAAGGGCGAGAAGAAAGTACGAAAGAAGCATTCACATCCAAATCCGAATCCGAAGCCAGCAGATACATCAGCGTACCGCCATTCATTCCTATCCCGGGTGGTAGAGCTTTCTCGTTGATCGTTTGTTGATCGTCGTTCTTTTTCATTAATGAAATTCGAATCCTCTTTTCGGATATGTTGTTTTAGTTGATGGAGTTGCACACACATCGCATCCTTCTTGCTTTCATCTTTTGTTAGTGAATCGGGAAGGTCAGGCGAAGCCGTAAGAGTTTCCCCCCGTCCTAGTCTTAGGGCTATCAAAGATGGCGTATAGACAGATCGGTCCTATAGTACGAAATAGAATGAATAAATGGCTTGGGCAGCATCACTTGGTCGGCCTTTCGCTCCTTATCTCTCTCAATCTGAACTTTAATGAAGCTTGTTCGGGGTCGCTAGACTGAGCTAGGTAGCTAGGCGAACTGCTTCTTTTAGGTAACCTAGTTCATGTGGAAACTAGATGACTTACCTAATATGACCTAGTGAGACCTCTGATTCTATCGAATCCCCGGATTAACAACTAGGCTACCTCCTTGCAGTTTTATCTAAATTCTATAAACTTAGACGTTGAGCTGACTGTCTCACCCATATATGACTTGCCTTAGTTAGCCGGCTTTCATATGTCTCTTTGCTACAAAGCAAAGGATAGACCCCCTCAAACCCCCGCGATAGAACTCCTATTCGTAGATCACTCCTTCAGCTACACTTCAGTCTGACTTCACCGGGAAAGAAGACTTCAACTCTCGCGTCGGGTCTTATAAAGAGCGGAAAGCTCGCAAAAGGAGCCGTCACAGAAGTGTTTTATAATATAATATAATTATAATTGGTGGTTTACTCGGAGCGCGGGGAAGCGTTTAGCAGAAGCGCAGATAGATAGAGCCCCGACCCTTATGGAAGCACGCACTCCATTCCAACAAGGAAGTTGAAAGCACCCTCCTTTCCTTGTCCAGCTCCTTATAAACTATGATGGAACGGCAACGAACGAAACCTTATTCAGCTCTTTGTTCGTCTTGCTTTGATCGCTTTGATCGTTCGCTCCGCTCTCTTCTGTACCCGAACGTGAGGCATCCTTGGCCCCTGTTACATTGCCACTTTCTGTCTTATTAGTTGTGAGATGGACGTATAGACAGATCTCATCACAGCACTTTTTTCCCGTGAAAAAGATGAAACAAAAGAAAGACGGGGAATTTACAAAGACTGAAACAATAAAAGAAATAGAATCGGGGGATTCGTTATAATCGTAGGTTCCGGTCAGATATAAGTCACCGAACAATGACTCAATCTCAATAAAAGAAGGATGTTCTAGTTCACTGAACTATTACTAAATCGCGCGATAAAAGAAGAATGTTGTGAGGGGGTCTGCAACAGGACTCTCTCTCCTAAGGACTATCCCCCAATAGAGGGGGAAATACATGTACAAAGACTACTGGAGACCAGCTTGACTTCATTCTTTCAACCTATAACCACTCCATAGAAAGATTCTTACTTTTAACATATTCATTTTTATTTCAATATCCGGCCAAATGACATTGCATTTCTCCGTCCCGACATTCCTGACGTGAGGAAGTAATGAGAGAAGGGCCTACCTTAACCATGTAGCTAGTTTTTACTTCCTATCCGAGTAGCTAGCCTCTTTGTAGTTCCTAATAGTAGCTAGTAGTGCTATCCCAGTAGCTAGTGGGAAGCTATCTCCTGGCTGTGCTTCTATTTCCCCCAGTGTCTTCTAGTCTGAGTAGCTAGCCTTCCCTATCCTAGCTGCTAGATGGTAGCTCTTCTTCTTTCTTGTCAGTCTGATGTAACTACGGGTGGCTTTCTTTCCTTAAAGTTCTGGTAGTTGAGGTTGAGTAAGGGTAGTGCAGCTCGGTCCCTCCTAGCAAGAGGGATGAGCGTAAGGTCTAAGGGTTGCCTGTAGTTTCTGTTTTGAAGGTTAGAATAGATTGGATTGGATCTGTCTTCTCTTTTGTAGTCGTAGAGCGGGCAAGGGGAGTTTCGGGATATCTATACCTGAGGCAGGCTGCTACTTGACTGTAGGGTTATAACAAGCAAAGCCAGATAAGAATGTTTTAGATTTAGCACTGGTAGTAGCTAGGCGTAGGATGTAGCTTTAGGATGTTTAAGAATTCCTCTAGTAGCTTCCTATCCTAGTAGTTCCTATCCCAGTAAGTGGCTAGGTTGTTAGAGAGCAGCAGACAATCTTATGAAGACAATTCTTTATAAGACAATCTCAACATTGTCTGCTGTTAGATAACATTGTCTTGTATCTCCTATAGGTTTATATCAAGATAGGACGTATAAGACTGTATTCTATCACTACGCCTTCCTTCTGTTATACCTCTAAGGGTAATCCCCGCTCTAACTCTATTTAAGTAATAGGCAACACGCGCACAAGCAAACAAAGGAACTGGGTCACGATGGGAACGGTCAATCAACGTTTTCCGCTTCGAATAGGGCATGTAGTTTCAGGCGTCCCGTTCACCACTTATATCTGGTCTTTTATTTTGTTAAGCTTGTGAGAAGGAAAGAGGATTGGAAATCAAAGCAAGGTCCGTGAAGCCTAACTAAGGAGTATTCGTCGCGGGGTCAGCAGGTCAATCTCTTTCTGTCTGGTAGCCATCCCCTCGTTGATTGAACGAAAAGGCTGTCAGTGAGGTAAGCGATAGCTTTGCTCGTCGTCGTAGAATCTCTGCTTTTTTCCGTTCTCTCTGTTGCTGTATCCAAAGGCTGGCCGATCCGACAGTTAGATGTTCGTAATGCCTTCCTTCATGGCTTTCTCTCCGAAGAGGTATACATGCAACAGCCGCCAGGCTTTGTCGATCCTACTTCATCCATCTCATGTATGTCGCCTACATAAGGGTATTTTGTATCTTTCTCAGATATAACTATAACTATAACAAGATTAACTACTAGTATGAATACTCATCCTTTGCCTTACCCTGGATACAATATTAAATATTAAATTTTAAATATAACCGAAGGTACCTTTTAACTACCCTACGCTTTTAACTACCCTACGGGAACACAACACAACTATTATTCAATATATATACCCGGAGGTACCTTAAATATACCCTACGGTACCTTTTAACTACCCTGACAAGGCAAGCACGCAAGGAACTGGTCCCCCTCGTATGACCGTAAGCTCAAGGGGAAGCTCGTGCTCATCAAGAAAAAGACTAAGATCCGCCAAAGCCAGGGGTTTCATCTTTCCAGAGTGACTCCTTTGTACCGATCTGCAGGGGAGGTGTACTCACTTTAGGATAAATAGCAACCTATTATAGTACACCAACCTATTTTATTACAAAAAGGTTGTTGAATAAGATAGGGTGCTCGGACTTATATGGCTATTGCACTCGCAGAGAGAGAGCCAGTATTGGACCCATACAAATACGGCATCCTTAGTGTAAGTGCAACAAATTGATTCTGCTTGGGCAACAGTAAGACAATCGGGATACAGAGGTTGACTCAATATCGGGATAGACAGAGGTGGCTTGATGGCTTTACCCCTTTATTGAAGGATGAAAAACCCCTTCTATTACAAAAGCATTTATGTACCCTAATAAATCGACTATGAAGGTGGCTAAAAAGATTGGTTGAGAATAGGAAATAGCAACCTATGAACTAACAACCTATTATTATAAAATCGGTTGCTACAAAGATAGGTTGTGGAAAGGACTGGGCTTCAGTGCCTATGTACCCATTTCGTAGGAAAGAAAATCGGAGTTAGCGGGGACTTTGACTTGCCTTTAGGCCCGCCCACTATCAACTATTATCCTCTTACGGGAAAGAATCAGTTGTGGACATAGTCAACCTGCTACTAGGAGCGACGCCCTTAGCCCATTACTGACTTTAGCCTGGGTTATAGTCTGGCATCGAGGGTTGACGAATTCCTTATCAAGCTAGAAGCAAACTGAAGGTATACCTATTATTCCCGTAAACAAAGGAGCTCCAGCGGGGGGAATTCCTCACATACAGGAACGGGAAACAGAAGCACGCTGCGGGTCTGGGTAAGTAAGATAACCTCTTTGACTACCTCTTATAAATAGATCTGGGGTTGGCGAACCCTTTGCTCAACGTCGAAGTAAAAAGAAGGTGCATACGTGTCTAGTCTAGCCTAACAAAACCGAACCCGACTAGCTATTTAGTTAAAAACAGCAATCGCTTATGCTCGTATGCTCGGTCGGAGATAGGAGAGAATTCCCTGCCCGGCTAGGCGCGATCGGAGCACGCTTTGATGGTAGAACCCGTCGGGATGAGGCAACTTTGCTCTAAAGGAAAGGGCGATCCATTTCGATACGAAAAAGACCAACAACCGACTGCGGGAAAGAACTCCAGAAGAAGGTGGACGTAGGAGATTCAAACCTAGCTTCTACTCCTCTTTTAGTAGAGCTCACGAGAAAAGAAGCGTAGGATATTTAAACCAGCGAGACCTTAGCCCGAGCCCGGGTTGCCGGGAACAAACTAAATACCTGGGGAAGAATTCCTCGAAAGGAGAGGGAAGAAGATAAAACAGAAGAAACAGAAGAACATCTGCTCGTCTTATCGTCTGCGTCTGCTCAATACTAGCTGCTCAAAGGCACGTAGGAAGAATGACAACTAACTAGCGTATAACTAGCGTACGCAGACTCGGATACTCGATCTAACTACTAGAGAGACCCACAGGCGGGAGGGAAGGGGAAGCAAAATAAATGTATTTTTCTATTTTATACTACAAGTCATAGAAGTCAGATCATGCAGACGCAAGAGCTAGAGTCTGCTCAGTCTGAATCTAACCTACAATAAATGGATTGTCGAGAAGAACCATTTCATGAGACAAGTTCAGTCTGCTGCGTCTACTAGTCCCATCATCGTCGGCTAGTCACATAGCGTGGAAAAAGAACCTAGTATGGGCGATCCGGCTTAGTAACATACAAAAGCTAGCTCCATGGGAGAAACTTCCTCACATACTGGATAGGTGGACCAGTACTCACTTGAGGAAGACTTTCAAGACTTGGTTTGGTTCCTCATCTTGGATCAGGACCGAACACTAGCAACCTATTCAGGGAAAGAATCGGTTATGTAAGAAATTGGTTGGGGGCTAAGATAGGTTGATACTCTGAACAATAAACAAAACACATATTCAATACCAACCTTTTGTTGTACACAATCAGTTTTGGAGCTCCTACTCTGGCTAGTCCTATTTACCTCGCCTCGGAGGGAGAGCTCTTATTCGACATAGACTAATACGGCCTCTTAGGGGCCCAAAAGCACTTCTATTTGTTGAAGGAAATGTGCGGCTACTCCTTCTCTTGAGAGGTCCCTTCTTGCTTCTTGGAAAGTTCCCGAAGGAAGAGAGCAATCCTTGTACTAATTAAATACAAATACGGAAGATTAGGTGCCCCAAATAAATAAAAGGCAGTTCGTGCACTGAAGGTATCCCTCTTATTTCCATAAACATAATACCCCGGGGGGTCTTCCTCACATACAGGAAAGCACAGGGCATTGTCCTGCCATTAATTACCCGAGGGAAATCTTTCATCTTTGAATGGTTAGCCCGAAAAGCCAGATCGGGATAGCCGCGCTTACTTCAATGGCGGGAGAGGCGGGGTTCGAGAACCCTTATTTACTTAGATTGGTAGGGAATCCACAGGAAGAACGAACCAGGAGACAATGACTTTCGGGGTTAGCGGGCTTACCTCGTGGAATGGCCGTTGAATGGCCTCGGAGTGAACGGGGGTACCTCAATGAGAGTAGACCCTCTTTTTCCCGATCTGCCGGGGCGGTGTACTCCCATGACTTTGGAATGCCGGGCAGGGGAAGCAAACTCACTTATTGAGATAGGAGCACAGTTAGGGGATCCTGCTTATTCCCACCCACAAGCGAGCTCCGGAGGGAAGACTGACTCCCAAAAAGGATAGGGATCACCGGGGACTTCCCCCTACTTTCGGTACATGCCTATTTCTTTCATTTCCCTCGGGGAGAGAGGAGGTCTTGCTATATTACTTACTAAAGACAGGAAGAGAGCACTTGGGCTACCTCAAGAGCTACTAGGAGAGGGGAGGGCTGACCTTAGCCCAACCCTTCCTACAGGCAGGCGGGAATGGAGGGCAGGCAAGCTAACAACCTTATGGAGCTAACGGGGCACTCAAGAAATCATGCTTATTGACATAAAAAAACTAACCCCCTAGGGAAGACTGACTCGCAGACCGGATAGGCAACCCCGGAAAGCCAGATCCGGGTAACCGGGGCAGTGTCCTCACTTTAGGAAGAAATGCAAGACTTGGGATAAAAACCTAGCTACAGAGGCTGAGGGAAAGGCCGGACTCTAGTCCTGACTTTAGGCAGGTTTAATCATTCTTCTAAGCATCCTCCCTTATGAAACTACCAGTGGCGTTAAAGTATGCTTCTTATTACAATTAACAAACTAACTCAGTAAAAGGACGTTACCCCCCTGCCTCCTCGGGGGGATATTCCCGTTGTGCTCTGACATCACATACTTGAAGGTCCAATTAGAAGCCCCCATCCCACTGCCAACGTCTTGCGTCTTCTCTTTCTCCTAGTTAGCAGACGCAGACGATAGCTGCAGAGAATCTTTTTCTCGTCTTCATCGTCTTATCTATAGTGATGGAGTCATCTCGACTGGCTTCTCCCTCCTTCTCTGTCTCCCTCTCTTTCTTTCCTTTAGGACAGCCCTAGAGATTAACTGTGCCAAATAAAGGTGTAAGTTCTTCGATTTGAATGTGGTAAGCATGTGTAGTGATTACTCTTATTTTCTTCTATTGCCTATTTCCTACTGGTAAGAAAGGGTGAGGACAGGTAAGACTATCTGAGGTATCTTTCCTCTCTCTTCTCTCTTTCTGTCTTCTCTTCTAGGTAAGTTTGTTCAAAAAAACCAAGATCTCCAGTCCGACTATTCACGTCCGGCTCTCATCTCAGTCCATGTCTTCCCTTTCAATATGCGTTCAGTCTCAAGCGAAAGCCAGTCCAGTAAGCAAGCACAAGTAGCAGTTCTATCAGGAAAGGGAGGCTAAGTGCTTCAAGGGCTAACAACTCAAGCAATCCGCGGGATAGATTCATCGATCAACAGGTTCGGGTACTGCACGAGGACAAGACTATACCAGAAGTCACTAATTTACAAGTCTGCACTGCTTCAACCATACAATAAGCTCCAACATTGATTGTTCGATATCAAACCTTCTCCCCATAGAGATATCTCGCCCTTAGATCAAGATTTGGAAAATGTCATAGATGAAGCATTTCCAGTCTTTGAGGGGAATAGATCTCAATCGAGAGGGTGAGCTGCGGGCTCATGCCACATATTCACCTTCACCAAATGAAGAAAAGACGGGTTCTAGGGGTCCTTCTCAGGCATGTGATTCAGGCTCGTCAGGTGGTGGGACATGAAAAAGTATAGAGCAGGGAGTATTTTTAGAGAAAGAAGACCGAATTACTTATATATAAGACAAAGCTTTACCCCCGGCACCTCGGGCGATACTTATAACACGCTTCAGTCGGGGACAGCCCATCCTTGTACGGAGGGAACCTCAAAAGGGGCCCCAAACCACCGGACAACGAGGGCTCACTACCTTCACTTAGGATGCACCGCACTCGCTTCGAGAAAGAATCGGTCCGGATAGCTCTCCGTACCCATAATACATTCTTATGCAGGCAGCACTAAGCTATCGGCTAAGTCGGCTACGGAACAGAAGGGCGGCTAAGAAAGTCATAACACTAATAGGGCTAAGGTCCGCCCTTTGAATATGAGCTCTCCTGTGAGATGAGCTAAAATCATTCTCCAACCAGCGGTCAGGCCTAATATCAAAGGCATCAGCCGCAGCAGAAGCTAGGTTCTATCATTCATCCGAGGGTTCTTCTCTTTAGTTTTAGTGCTATACTCGCTTTCCCATCGACTTTCTGTGTAGGATTTCCATCTTAGTAGTCAGACGCTATCTTTGCCTATCAGACTATGCAGACGCAAGACCTAAAGTCTGACTTTGATTATTAAATACAGTTATGGAGTTTCCCTGCCTAACCTACTAGATGGAGTAGTGCCCTATTATGCGCGATAACACGAAAATCAAATAACAAAATATTGTACGAGAATAGTCCGCTCATTCTCTGCTCTTTCTTTCGCTCTTTTTGAGTGAGTCCGCCCACGAGTTTATGGTTCCAGCAGGCAACCTGGCATACCAATCGAATGCAGTCTCGCGGAGAGCGGGATCCCTTCTAGAAATGTTTAGCCAAGTAGCTGCTAAGAAAGCAATCAGTTCGCTTTTCGGCTGGAATCGAAGCAGCGGATAGATCAGCAGATAAGATAGGTTGCAGCGGATAAATTATCCGCTGTTGATCCAAACCCCCTCTTAGTTATCATCTCATTTCTCGTCTGATCGTCTTCAAGATCGTCTGAACTGTATATGATACCTCTTCCCTGGTCGAATTCAAGGATTCCAATCAGCTCAAGGATTAGAATCAGTTCAACACTGCAGTCCATGCGAGCACACCATCCTCGGACTCATGTCCAGGAGGTGGGAGGGCTATTCACCCTCCGCACACTGAGCGCGTTTTCTCTCTTGTGGGAACCGCCTAGAGGTTCTCCAGGTTAGATACCTGTTCACTGTGTTGCACAGTGGCATCTATACAGGTATAAGATGAAAGTCTTATATATTGTATAGACTTCCACGATCGTCTACACTGCTCCGGCTTTCTTAGGCCTTTTCAGTGTTTTGATGATATCTGATATAGAATGTATCAGACGCCCCCCCATGGGATAAATCCCATTTAGGAGAGTTGTGACTTAGTGCAAAAGCCCTCTAGAGCTAAAGAATAAAAAAGTCTGCCTATATCAGATATCATCAAACTTTTACAAATTGTTTGGCGCTCTGGGCCGATGCCCTATAGTCGCATGGCGGAGAGTATTTGAACACTCTCAATGGCTAAAGGGGTTCCTGTTAAGGGCCCAATTAGTCATTTCCGGACATCTTACATCAGAATCGGCAATTGCTGCCTACATGTTCGCGAAGTCAGTGGTGAGATTAAAAAGGAAGTCAGGCTTGCTGTTCACTGCGCTTTATCTTAAGCAGTGTTCAGTATCGCTGCAACTCTACTATGGTGGAGTTCCGCAGCAAAAAGGTCGACTTCCATTCCCAATCTCCTTGACTCGATCAGGGATCCCAACTATCATCCCAGCCTTTCATAGAAGGATAATAAGGGTTAAAGATGATAGGGCGGATAAGGTGAAAAAGCTATACTTGTCATGGTTTGGCTTGGCCTCTCTTATAAAGTTGTCCAAAAGCATCTATCGAGACTCTTAGTAACCGGTATATGCCCTGGTTATCCACCATCCCACTTAATCTTGGGCTTAGGTGGGTGCCAACCTGGAAGGCTCTGCCAAATCAAGTGATTGATCCAAGGACTAAGAGGCGTGTAAACTCTGTTTTTACGTCCTTACCCCTTGAGTTCACATCTTATCTTGAGATGGCAGATGAAGAAGTATCTTTAGACTTCGGGTACTCTTATCAACTTGGTCATTTTGCAACTTTGTTTGCTTATGAGCGAGGTCCTGTTAAACACCGTTACAACTTAGGTTGCTTCTTTAGAGCTAAACCTGCGTCTTTACAGGCGCTGTGGGCTCGAGTGAAACCGAAGGGGTATATGGAGTCTCAGGACAGTGTACCTGCCATTCCTAACCGTATTGCGGGTTCACGCGAGGGAAAAGGAAAGCTTAGGTTGTTTGTTATAGGTAACTATATCAAACAGCGGTTGCTTAGGCCTTTACATGATTGGACGATGGATGTTCTCCGTCGTCTTCCATGTGATGGGACCTTTAACCAACCAAAACCTTTGGATCAGCTAGCGGGTAAGACCATAGTTTATAGCTTTGATCTTACTGCAGCTACAGATAGAGGGCCTTATCAGCTCATCTCTCTGCTAGTTGAGACTTGGTTCGGACGGGGCATCGCGACTGCAGCGATTGATACTTGCTTGGTTAGCAATTCAATCCACATCTTCCCCCCTTTGTCTGATAAACCTACCTAGGGTGGGGATGTTTGTCTGCGGTCAGCCTTTAGGCTTTTACTCCTCTTGGCTACTGTTCACCTTATCACACCACGTGATATTGTGGCTTGCGGCGAACAGGGTTTATCCTAAGCGCAGGTTTAGGGATTATGGTATTCTGGGTGACGATGTCGTCATCGCAGACCATAAGGTCGCTGTCGAATACCGGAAAATCCTTACTGATTTGGGAGTCATGATATCAGGATCGAAATCACTGGTCTCCCAAACAGGGGCTGCCAAATTTTCCAAGCGGTTCAAAGTAAAACGGGGTCTTGTAGATGCTTCTCCAGTGTCTATGAGACTACTGTTAATGTGCCGCTCAAACCTAGGGCTTGCTTCTGTCAAGGATAAATACAATTTAGATATGAAGATTTTATTTAGACTTGCAGGGGCAGGTTATAGAGTCATGGCAAAGTTCGGTACCCAACGTTCTCGTAAGTGGGAGCGTTTATGGGTTTATGCGACTCGACCTACACGGCACAGTTCACTACCTTTAGAAATTTGGCTGGGCCCCGTTAAATCCTTATCTAAAGGGTAAGATAGTGGATCTGGCCAGAGACCAGTATATTCCGAAAGACTCAAAATGTCCGCCGGATATACTTGTTTATGACGAAGATCAGATAATCCTTGAAGGAGGTCTTTACCAAGAATGGTTAAGACTGTACTTTAAATGGTTATCTTGGTATTGTCGTGTTCTCCTAGACCCGAATCCTAGCTTGCAAGATGTCTTTGACCCACCGGTCGTAGAACGATCCTGGAAGGGCAGATCTGAGATCTCGTTTGAGATTGAAAGGTTTGGTTTTCTATGGAAGATTTATGATTTGGTGCGTCAAAACCCTGCTTGGGTTCCTCCCGTATTGGGGCCTGGTAGGGATCTTGCTTGTAGCAACTCTTGCCTGAGACAGCTAAACCTGGATTGGGCTCTTTTAACCTCTCTTCTTCAAAGGTATTATTATCGCTTAGCGCTTGTGCTAAGGAAGAGGTCTTGTTTTTGTTTTAAAAATTATCTCATGAGCAGCCCGGTCACGTTTGTTGAGCTCCTTCGTCCATGTTAAAAGTAAAAGCAAAAGGTATACTAATAAAAAGTAATTCAAGTTGGTGGGATTGGCTTCCTCCTTGTACAAGCACGGGGCTTAGTGAAGTAGAACCGGGGGTCGCGCAGCTTGCTTGACGCATCCTTTCTTTCCTTTCAACCTTATTAGCGTTAGTAGGTAGGACGGACCGGTTAATTTCCCCCCGGTTGTTGATGTAGTTGCTTGTAGTTTTCTTTGATTTATTTTCTGGCTCAGAAGGAATATTATTATCGCTTAGCGCTTGTGCTAAGGAACGCTAGCTATATGCTTAACACATGCAAGTCGAACGTTGTTTTCGGGGAGCTGAAAAACTATTGATGGAATTGGACCTAAAAAAGCTATTCAGGTTCGTTATCGATTAGGTATCAGTGGGAATATAAAGATAAAAGAGTTAACTAAGTATCAGATCGACCAAATTGAACAAATGATAGGTCAAGATCATGTTGTTCATTGGGAATTGAAGAGGGGAGAACGAGCAGACATCGAACGATAAATTTCTATTTCTTTTCTTGTTATCGTGGAATTCGTCATCAAGATGGATCGCCCTTACGCGGTCAACGAACTCATACTAATGCTAGGACTTGTCGCAAGCAAATTAGGAAATGAAAGAAGTCTACCGAAAGCCCTTGGTACTTGTCTGATCAATCACACTGATAGCTTCAATAGTTCACTGAAATTTTGTGTAGTTTTTTTGGTATTTCACCGTATACTAATCCAGTATACGTATAGTAGGCCTCCTTCGCCACTCCACTAGTGGCTCGGCTTGGTCTCGCTCCCTTCGCCCGCCTATCGTATCGGCTGGCTCGGCTTCGTCCTAGAAGCTACTGCTTCCGCCTCTCTAGGCTTCGCTATCGCCCATGACTGGTATATGGATCCTTTATGTAGTGGTCGGCCTTCTAGAAGCTTCGCCAGAAGCGACTAGTAGCTTCCCGAATGCCTCTTTACTTTAGTATGGTCTAGTCTTTCCAATGCCTCCTTCCTTGCCGCCAACGTGCGCTACTAGGAGAGTAAGCAAGCTACCTTGCTTGCATTCTAGAAACGGTAGCTTCCGCGCCCTTCCTGCCCGCTGAAATTGATGTGAATGCTCGTGACAGCTCTTCAAATCCTATTCAGTCTGATTAGATATGTCACTGAAACAATCCGTTCTGTCTCTGTTTTATTTTCGGATTCCGAGGATGAGCCGGACGATCCTAACATCATTTATGAGGAGCCGGACGACGAAGCCTCCTCCTCAGATAAAGATGTCTCCGACGCTACTCTCCCGGCAAGAACAACTTTTTCTATTGTGATTTTTTGGCGGGTTCGGTCAGGAGGGACAAAAGAGATGCTTTCTATCAGTCAAAAGCAGATACCGCTCCCCCCCATGCTCCCACAGTCCGCTTACCGAGGAATAGAAAGGGAAGACCGGGGGCCAGAGCAAGTTGGGTTGGGGTATAGAGCCGTAAGCGCGGTGGGGGGTGACAGAGGACGTGCTCGTACGGTTCAAAGAAGGGTATGATCAACTCGTTGATTTTGGGAACTTTCACTCCTCTATATTCGAAATATGCCTTTCTAGGAGCATTACGATCTGCAGCTCAAATGGTCTCTTATGAAGTCTCTATTGGTCTTATTCTTATTGTGCGCCTTGTGAGCGCGTTTGGATCCGCGAAGGCAATCGCTCGGATGTTCCCCTAACCCAACCCGGGAACGGACCGGAGGGAACCGCAGCATGGGGAATGTCCGCGTCTCGTCGCAAGGCTCATTTTTAGTTGTGGGTCATAGGGCGGGCTTCGGGCGGGCAGCTTTATCTGATCAAGGGCCGGGGCACAAGGGTCCTGGTACTATCCAGGTGCGAAGAACCCCGGAGGTGACTGCAATGAGCAGAAATCTCACTCACCGGCCTAAACGACGAGCAAACACTCGAGCGTGAGAGCAAGGGATCACCCAACGAATGGGCGAGCTCCAAGGAGGGAGGAGAGGGGGAGGCAGGAACCATGCTTTCAGAGAAGTGGCGGTCCGAATCTTATCTGAACTGCGAGAATAACTGACTAAGCCGTGCCATAAGACTCATTCTCCAAACGGGGCGGGGCCAAGCCTTTAGGTTGTTTAAGTAGGTTGGGTGACAGATCGGCCATAGGACTACTCCGGGATATAAACCAGGGCAACAGATGTCGTCGAGCATACGACGATGCCGCCCGTTTTCATTTCGTGGAAGTCCCCGGCAGAGGAAAGGGCTGTAGGTGATGGCGCGTTCTGCTTCTTATCTAGAGAGGGGCGCTGAAATCGTTCCTATTGGGTCGTGCGCGGCAGCTAGTATAGATGAATAAAGGCGGGCCGCTTGAACGGGACCTATTCTCTTAATAGGCGGCAAAGCTGAATAGGAAAGGGGCCGAGCTGACTGATGAGTGCCTTTTTAGCCTTAGCACAAGCGCTAAGCGATAATAATATTCCTTTTTCTAAAGGCTCTCATGTGAAGCTAACATGGCTGGCTACATACAAGTATAGCCAAATCCAGATGAGACGGGACGGACGGTCAGAGGCCACAGCGGGACTACCATAGGAAAGCCCGCCCCCGCTAGCTAACATAGAAAGATATTCCCGGATAGCAATAGTCTCTATGTGAATCTCTTCCCGACCAGGCCAGGCCGAATCAGGCCACCACTTGGGATGGGAATGGCTCAGCCCACATGCATCATTTGATGAAAGCACTCCAGTCCAGTCGCCTCCTCGAAGTGGCTTGTCAACCACGCTTTCCCTCCCTCAAAACTATACTCCTCACCAAATGCCCTTCCTTGGGTTGGGGCAACACAGCAATGAGTAGTTCGCCCCAGGACTCCACCCCCTCGAGAGCAGGATGCCGGCCGAGATGGAGCTGGAAGCCAACCTATACTTTCCTGGGACTTGCCTTGCCCCAACATCTAAATAAAAGGCAGGCGCCGAAAAGGAACCAGCCCAGCCTCTTCAAGAAAGCTTTGCTTGGTAGGCGCTGCCTATTCACTCGGACAATGCTCTGAACACGAAAGTGTGCAGTTCCGCCCCCTTCTCCCATACTGAGTCACAGGCAGCGCCTCGGAAAGCACGGACGAGCCACATGCAGGGAAACTTGCACGTGTGGTTCTGGCCGGGGACCCCGGTATACTGTACTAATATGTGTAGGTCCCTGTAATTCGAGTGAGATTGTCATGGCGCAAAAGCAGATATGGTCCGGTATTCCCTTGTTCCCTGTATTGGTTATGTTCTTCATTTCTTGTCTAGCAGAAACTAATCGAGCTCCGTTTGATCTCCCAGAAGCGGAAGCTGAATTAGTTGCAGGCTATAATGTAGAATATGCGCGGGATGCGATCCTTAATAGTCCACTGTTGGCGGAAGCCAATGTCCCGGGGTCCCGGGGACTCATTCTGACTGAAACAAGGGGTGGGTCTTTACCAACTTAAAAATATTCGATTTTAGGGAAACCAAAAAACGTGAGCGCCTAGCGCGAGCCTTATTGAAAGGCCCCTTACTATAGAACAAAGCAAGGGATTGAGCTTTAGAAAGCATTAATTGTCTAAACTAATACTAATAAAGAAAGGCGTTAGCAACGCCTTATAAAAAGAGTCTTTAGTTTTCTTGCTGCAGTAGTTTGATTGCAGCGTTAGCGCTTTACTAATAAAAAAAGGGCTTTTCTTGCTTGTTTAGTGTTTAGTAAAGTCACGCTTTTCATTTTGATAGGAGTAGGTGCTTGCTGGGGCGGGGCACTCTTCATTCTTCATTCGAAACTAATGAATGTCGGGTCGGGGTTTTCTGCCTTGTTATCAAAAAGGGAGTTGGGTAAAGCAAACTCCCTCCTTGGACGAGCACGGGGCTTAGTCAAGTAGAACCGGGTTGCGCTGCTTGATGCTCTGATCGAAAACAAATCAGTGGGGCCATGCCGGTACGACTGAATATGCGTTAAAAAGGTCAATCCCTTCCCTACGACACCAAAAAAACCGGGCCGAACTTCTAACAGCCCGCCCGCTTCCATAGAACAATATCGTGGCAACGTAGACCTAAGTGGTCATATTGGATCCTTGGGAACCATCACAAGTACGGCCGGCCTATATTTGAACGAGAATGCCGTGTCGTCCAGCGGAGCCTAGAAGAAGGTGACTCGGAGCCTAGAAGAAGGTGACTCGCGCAGACAGCTGACTCCTTTTCAATAGAAAGGAATAGCCAAACCAACCCAGCTGGCTGGTCAATCTCAGAGATCTTATCGGCCGGCAAACCGGAGACGGACGACCACGGTCCCGACCTTACCAGCACCGGAGGTGTACTAATCAATGAACCCCCGAAACCTACTTTCTTTTCTGACAAAATCAACCAAGCCTAACCGGTCACGACATGTTGTTGATATTGATTGAGTTTGAGGGACTTTCGCTGACTGAATCCATCCATAAACCTAGACCCCGGCAACCTTCGTAACCAAAGCGTCACGACAACATCCAAAGGTCACCCTTGGATTCTTAAGTAGGGGGGCAAGGAGGAGCGCGTAGGAATGCCGACCACTACATAAGCCACTAGTGGCTGAGAGAAAGCGAACAGCACCTTATATAGGTTGGGCGGAGCTTGAAGAAACGAGCCCCTATCAGAGAAAGCCATTGCGCGCTAGCCTAGCTAGCTAGCGTTTTTCAGCTGGCTGTTATGTTAGTTGTAGCGCGCCTTCCCTCCTTCTCTCACTTCGGAAAGATTTAGCAGTATTTTCTTATGATGACCTGGTCGAGAGAGTACGATACATCGGTGTAAAAGATTGAGTGGGTTACTGGAGCGGATACGAAATCACTGGTGCTCGATCACAAATATTGGACCGGGAAGATAAAGGGGAAAAAAGTAAATAAAAAGCGCATATGGCACGAAAAGGAAATCCGATTTCGGTAAGACTTGATCTGAATCGTAGTTCAGATTCAAGCCGGTTCATGAATATCCTTCGCCCGTTATCTACTCATCTTCGCCGGATTTTCACAACTCGGTTAATGCTAAATGTGCTCTCATTCCTACTGCCCCTCCTTGTCCTTTTAGGGATCAATTTTTTATTTTAGATTTTGGGTGTTCCGCTTTTTTTACCTATTACCGTAGCGGCTTGCGATTCGGATGAAGAAGAAAGCGCTTCGAATTCAATCGAAGTGCACCAACGCCGCCCGGTTCTGCCGGCTACTGTTCGTGAACCCGATCCTTTCGGGAGTGAGCTGATGGCTGCTGTGGAGCCGTTCCTTAATAATGATAATGGGGCTCGTTCATCACAGCCATCACAATCTTTATCAATCGCTTCTTCGGAGAGCGCCTCATCTTCTTCGGAGAGCGATAACGATACCTCATCCTCATCTTCTTCGGAGAGCGATAACGATACCTCATCCTCATCTTCTTCGGAGAGCGATAACGATACCTCATCCTCATCTTCGATGGGAGAAGAGGCGGCCCTGAATGCTCCGGGTGGGCCAGAGGCGGAAGCCGCGGGTGCTCCGATTCCAGCCTTTCGGGCGGCGCATCAGGCCGAAGAAGCCGAATTATTTGATCGGATACGTCAACTGGAAGGGATGCTGGGGCACCAGATAATTACCCGGCTGGAGCCGGACGGCTACCTCACGGAGGTTCAGGAAAATCTCACTTCCGCGGCTGACCTCGGGCAGGGCTTTTATGAAGAATGTCTCGAATACGAGACATTCGAACTTTCTATCCAAGAAAATAAACTGTCTGCCCAAGACATGTTAGTTGATCTACTTCTACATGATCCTAATCTAAGACCAGATCATATTGAGATCTCACCTTTCAGAGAGAAGGATATCCGGGAGGAGGCTTATGAATTCTTGGAAGAACAATTACAGGATATAGGAGAGCCGAGTTCCGTCTCGGATCCTTCAAGTGAGCGCGTTCTGCGCGAATTTTTGCGGTCGCGCCTCGTTTCTCTGATAAACGATTTGCAGGCGCAAGGAAGGCTATCGCTTACCTATCGTCGATTCTGGAAAGATTTTGTTTGAGGGCTCGTTGGTCAGTTGAAAGCTATGAAACAAGTCTGCGGTAGTTCAAAACTGGAATTGGCACAATATCGCGAAGGAAAAGCGTGACGAGACTATTCGATTTTCGTCTCGAGATGTTAGAAGGTGCAAAATCAATTGGTGCCGGAGCTGCTACAATTGCTTCAGCGGGAGCTGCTGTCGGTATTGGAAACGTTCTTAGTTCCTCGATCCATTCCGTGGCTAGAAAGCTTGGCTAAACAATTATTTGGTTATGCCATTTTGGGCTTTGCTCTTACCGAAGCTATTGCATTGTTTGCCTCAATGATGGCCTTTTTGATCTCATTCGTATTCCGATCTCTTGAACGGTGGTTAGATGTGGCCCTCTCATTCCTTAGGGAGTGAGAGGGGCAAGGGGAAAGGGTGGGTGGCCCCTTGCGCGCTTTAGGAGGAGCCCAGTTCCAGAAGGAAAAAAAGTTCCCTGGGCTTGGGCTTGAATGCCGGTGTTTTGCTAGAGAGAGGCCAAAGTAGGGCAGAGCAGGACTTCTTTCACGCCGTGAAAGGCAGGCCTTTTTCATGGCGAGTCACCTGTGGTGGCTTCTGTGAAAAGCAGAAGGGGAGTGGTGAGGCGGGCCCCTTCACTCAATATCTGTAAGAGAGGTTGTATGAGGACTGATCCGTCCCCCGGCTGGCATCCGATTCTGCCCGCGGACTAGGCCTTATAGAATGGATTTAGTGGCTGAACCGCGTTACTCGTGATGGAATAGAGGTAATTCGCCGGGTCTTTCTTTTGCCCGGAGATGTGGGTTCGACTCCCGCTCACGACCATTCTTAAGAGTTTGTGCTCGACTGGCCAATCAAGTAAATCAATCGAAGAACGGGACTCTAGATAGTTCAACCAAATCTATCATTTGTCAGCTATATGAGATAACCTTTTCTCATTTTGAAAGAGCTTGTTAGGGCTAAAAAGAAATTCACTGATTTCACAGCTATATGAAATGAACTTTTTCACTTTGCATCTCCGTCGTATGAAGGGAAATCCCAATCACAGATTTTTCATCTATATGCGCATGCAAAATTAAACTTTAGATCGTAGGCTTATGAAGGGAAATTGATGTTTAATGAAAAATCCCAGGTTTATAGAATCTGGCAGAACAGCTGGGAATAGACTTCCTAGCCCGGGGAAGGTAAAGAAAGCAGTATCGAAGCCGGCCACTGACTTAGAGAACAGGTCTCCCCCTTTTCGAGTGAAGAAAGGAGTCGGTGCACTTCGGCATAAGCCTTACTATTCATCTAACTCTGTAAGCAGTCCTCCTCAGGGAAAAGAACAGTCCACGCATGAGCAAGTATTAAACTCTAACGGAACCCGGGGTTAGTAAAGATAGTTTACCTCCCCTGCCCACGAAGTACGAAGTGAGGGAGGTGTGCTTTCGTGCTTTGAACTAACCTTTACGCACTGAAAGCTCACGAAGGGACTACTTCCTTTCGATTTGAGGACTTTGATTGAATGAGATTCTAGATATCAAAACAGGAAGTTGCTATTTGAACTCGAAGCAACTGACCCCCTGGTCTCTATCCTTAAGGAAGTCATGCTTTTGCCCTTTTGAGTGAGTCCTTTGGAGAACAGACTGTTACTAATCCGATGGAAAGAATCCTTGATCTCATCCAGGGAACGGAAACACAAGCTGTTGGTGGCTAAAAAGCACCCGGCTTGAAGCATCTTGGTGGTCTGGCTCATGGTAGGTTTTTTTGTTTTACATGCGGCCTATCGAATCTTCCTTTTCTGTATAAGAAGAGGTAAGGGCACGTAGCGTTTCACTCTTAACTTCTTCTATTAGATAGGGGATGTTACCCAGACTTAGACCCTAAGTCATTCTTAGCGAAGCGACCAATCATAAGAATGAGATACGGACCCCCCGTCTTTTTCAGTCTCCCTCCTTTCCCTTCATTCTAAGTAAGTAGCGGTCCAAGTCTCCTTCCCGACCGATCGAAGGGGGTAACAAGGGATAACTCCCAAAGAAGTAGTGTTTCATCTGCCCGATCCCTTACAAATTATTCTTAGCTCTGAAGCATTCCCTCCGAAATAAGTCCATTCAAGAATAATAACAGGTTAAGGCCCCGTTCCACTAGATGAGAGGAAAGAATCTTTCGCTTCTATGCCTACAGGGCTTATCCCTGGATGGAATAATGTCTAGGACCTATTGTATTGGGTACAAGAGTTACCAGATGAATCGAAAGCTCGAAAGAGCAAAAAACTTATTTAGAGAAAGAATGATTAAATTCTTTACTTAGCCTGAAGGGCAATAAACGAGAGACTGAAAAGGAAGGTACCTCGAAACAAAAAGAAGGAACTCTAGCATCGGTCTATCGCTATACTACGAGGGTTGTTCTACCGACCGGCCCAGATGCTGACTACCTTAGCGTACGTCGCTCGGGGCCTACAAACCTCTCGTTAGCTCCATCCCTTCTTAAGCCTGTAACATATTTAGGTCAGCGGAGAAAGCGTGTCCCTCATCTGATGATGCAGGGGACCCGTCGACTTTCTCCCTCATTGGCTCGGGACGCTCGTAAGGTGCTTATTACAGGGGTACGGATACAACCCTTCATAGCACCTAAACTACGCTTTTTATAAAGCCATAGGCAAGTTTAAATCAATATTCAATCTAGAAGAGAACCAGCCTTAGTAAACTTACAGGAAAGAAAGGAACCTAATAAACTCAATCATACAAGGAATTAAGAGCTTACTTGCTTCTACATCCACTGGAACGGTACTGAAGCCGGAAGGCTAAGGACCGAGAATAAGAAACAACCTAATAAATAAAAAAAGGGAGTAGAACTTGCTTTTGCACCTACAGCTTTTATCCATTGAAGGAATAGAGTTGAACAACTCCTTACTTAGACTGAAGGGAAAGAAAGGGAAACTTTGAACAACACTGACACAGGGAACTCCTCTTCAGGAATTGCTTCGGTACGGGAATCAGGACGTAAGGAAGGGACCGACAACTATACAATACGAATCAAAATAAATAAATAAAAGGGACTTCAGTCGATAACAGA
>NW_028290478.1:35000-47500 GCF_965113065.1 Corylus avellana
AGAAACGAAACAGAGAAACGGCGGTTGTCGCTCAATGAATTCACTCCGCGCAAGCCTTCCTTCACTTTTTGGTTCGAGGACCCGTTGGTCAAAGGAAAATGGAAACAGTGGAAATTATGAAAACTAAAATGAGTTAGAGTTCCTTCGAACCGTGTCATTCTCGAAGTATGGCACAACACTCTGTCGAAAACACGAGGCGGGAGTGCGTCGAAGCATGAATTGACCTAGCGACGTGAACCTTGGGTGAGGTGCACTAGCGAGCGACTTCCTTCCCCAATAATGCCGCTATCATGCGCGAAGCGAAGCTTGATAGGAGCCCGAGCTAAGAGAATAGAGCAAACTCGACGTCACAAAACCATGGATAGATCGCTCAAGGGAGCAACTCGAGATAGATGCAAGATTCTTTTTCCTACCCTTCACTTAGAAGGAAAAGTCCATTTTTCAGCACGCACTAATTCCTACGTTTTGTCGGTCGAATAGCCTTCTTGTGTGACCTTCAAAGCCTGATTAATGCGCCTTAAAGCCCTTTTGTGCTTCGCGTCGAGCCTTGTTGAGTTTCGCTATTATAAGGGGATGATGTATGGTACCACTCAATGCCAGCCCAAAGCGCGCTTTAGCGCTTGCTCGCCAAAGCATGAACCGATCCAGCTGTAACGTCAACTACAGCAGTGGAGGCACGGTAAGCAAATTCTCCCGACATTGGGTCAAGATACGAAACTTCAAAGACTTGGTTCTGGTTTTATACCCTCCGACCTTCTTCGGAATTGAGCTCCGACTTTCCTTGCCCATCCCTTTCGAATGATTCAGTGTAATTTATTGTCACACTCTCTCTAGACCCAACCACGACCCCCTGTCCTTAGCGGACCATCATGGCTTGGCCTAACCTTTGGCTCTGATACCACTTGTCACGGCGCTAAGTCCTTCAAGCCCACAAACCGCGGCACCCTGCTAACGGTCCGCTGTAGCAGAGTAAGCTGAAAAAGCCCTTTCTATGTTATTAGTAAAGCCTAAGGAGCAATCAAACTACTGCGCGTTAGAACAAGCAACGGACGAGCGCTAACTTAGAAAGCCGTTGCGCGTTAGCGCATCCGTTTTCTTGCTTTCTGAATTTCTTCTTTGAGCAAAGATAGGGATGGATGCCATTTTTTCAGAGAGAGAGGTCTGTTCCATACATGCCACGGGGCTTGTTCCAAGATTGTGTAAATTGCTTCCAACTCATTGAATTTGAAAAAGAAAAATCCATTCTCGGTGGAGAGAACATCCTTCAAGCCAAGACTGCCCCAAAGTTTATGGGCAGTAGCATTAACAGCAGAGTAGGGTGGCCTGGAGCCAACAAAATACCCAACAAGGGTGGTCTGCCAATCCAACCGACCCTCAACCGAGACCCCCACAGGGGGTTTTACCTTAATTCTTCCGTTTTCCACAACCGGTTGAAAATAACTCAAGTTAAGGAGGGAGTCAGAAGAATTACCTTGAATGGGATTCAAAGAGGAGGGACCTTCCACCCCACGCACGGCTCCAGCGTAGCTAGCTGGTTTGTTTGTTGAAGGGGGGGCTGCATGTGCGTTGTGCGGGCACAAGGAGGGAGGAGCAGCAGCCTTTGAAGTCAAAATAGATAGGCCAATAAGTGAATCTGTGGAAGAAGGCTGCTGGGGCTCACACGGGCAGTTTTGAAGTCCAGGCAGTTGGGTCTTAAGTGAGGATCCAGAGGAGAGCCCAGGCCCATTGACAGATAGAGAAAGCCCACCCGAAGTGCAAGGCCCAATATCAGACTGTGAGAGGCTGATTGAGTCTGCGGGATTCAGCGGATTAGAGGTGAAACTCTGCCCAAGATTGTCAGGAAAGGACGTGACGTGACCGCACATAGAGCCTTCACACTCCTCAGATGGCGGTTGAGCTGCACGCGCTTCAGGACGTGGTGTTGGGGAGCCGCTTCCAGGAGGAGGACCTCCAGGCCGGGGAGACCCCCGACCATGACTGCGGCCCCTGCCACCTCTACCAATGGGACCGAAACCCCCTCGAGAGCGAAAACCAGCAAGAGGGCCTTTGGAGTCCCCTTTGAAAATACCAGAAGAACCTTCTCCGTGGCTGTTTTGGCAGGAGGCCTCACCCCGAACACTAGCAAGAAGGGAAGCATTTGTCTTCTTTAAAGCTGCGATCTCTGAGAGGAGGTCTTCGGTGGAGTGCATACTGGCATCCTCTGCAGGCTCACGAGGCAGAGACACCTCACTTGAGGAAGCAACAGGTAGCGAAGACTCCATGGACGCACAGGACAAAGGAGGAGATGAAGCAGACAGGGCACCGTCCAGGTCAATGAAGAGCTGGCCAGAGTCGACGATCGTCGTGGGGGAGGCCAGAGATGTACCCACGGTGGAACGAGAGGACATCTGTGGGCTCGGGAGAGCCACAGTCGAGAGGAGAGCAAAGCAGAGCACGAAGAGACAAAACCAGAGGAGAAAGAGAGGGGGAAACGAGGGTCAGGGGGAGAAGAGGGGGAAACGAGGGTCAGGGGGAGAAGAGGGAGGTGGAGGGGGGCGGAGAGCGGGGGAGGAAGACTTACATGCTGTCGTCGACACACGCTCCAACATCAGTCAAGACGATATCGTCCACGTATAAGAGGAGAATAAGGCAACCACGTGAGTCACGTCGGATGAACATAGAGGAGTCTGCCCAACTGCACCGAAAGCCGGACTGCAAAAGGAAGTTGCTGAAGGGGTTCACCTTATCGACGCTCTTGGGGCTTGCTTGAGCTTAAGCTTGAGTGTCTATAAAGATAAAGATAAAGCTTTGTGAAGTTTACAAACATGGTTTGGGAATCGAGGATCCTGAAAACCAGGCGGCTGACGCATGAAAAGCGTCTCAGAAAGGGTACCCTGAAGAAATGCGTTCTTGACGTCAAGTTGACGGATCGGCCAAGAACGAGTAACGGCAACGGCGAGGATCGTTCGAATGGTAGTGGGCTTCACGACTGGGCTAAATGTATCATCAAAGTCCTCTCCAGCCTTGCAGATGAAAGCCCTTCGCTACGAGCTTTATAGCGAAAGATTGAGCCGTCAGACTTCTCCTTAACCTTGAACACCCATTTACAACCAATGATGTTCATGGATGGAGAAGAAGGAAGAAGAGACCACGTGCCGTTCTTTAGGAGAGCATTTAATTCGTCGTCCATGGCAGCACGCCTGTGAGGATGCTTTACAGCTTCCGTGTAAAAAAAAAAAGAAGGTTAGCGGTGAGCATCATCGGCGACGTGACTGAGATGGGCACTCGGAAGTGGGTTGCGAGTGCAAAGGAAAAGCTTCGGTCGTCGAGTGCCATCCATAGAGCGAGTGATCGTCGGATGACGAGAAAGAACAGACGGCTGAGAGGCACGGTGAGTGGAGGGAGCACCATCAGAAGGTGAGTCCTCCAAAGGTTGCGAAGAACTCTGACCTGGCGAAGCAGCAGTTGGTGGGGTAGAAGATGACAGCGTCGAGTCAGGTGCACATCGTGACGGCAATGACGATGGCGATGACGGCGTCAAAGAGGAGGACAACGGTGGCGTCGTTGATAGAGGTGGTAGAGAGGTGGATGCAGGCGCCATACAAGTACGCTCTGAAAGAGTCGGGGCCGGGAAGGTTGGGCGAAGTGGGACTCGAGTGCGGGACCCCAAGTACCGTAACAGGGGGCACGGCTCTGGGTGCCGCGACTGGCACTGGAGAGTGATCGACCCTTGAGAGCGGCAGCGAGTTAGAACTGGAGGAGAGAGGTTGCCGTGCCGGAGAAAGAGATGGCGAACTAGATAAGGAGACCGATGGAGCATTAGTAAGGATCCCGGGGTCAAGCCAAACGCTATGAAGGTTGGCGAGATTGTGATGAGAAGCCCTTTACGACTATACGACTATAAAGGCTTACCATCTGCAAAAGGAAATAGTGATTCGTCAAAAACGACATTACGGGATATGTAAACTCCTCCAGACGAGGGATCAAGGCAGCGGTACCCCTTGTGCTGACTACTGTATCCCAAAAATACACACATTGGACAGATTTTTGATCAAACTTTCGAGGTGAATAGCACCGGATAGCACGCACAACCGAAGACCCGCAAAAACGTGTAATCCGCCATATATAACCTCAAAAGGAGACTTATTAGAGAGAGTCTTGGAGGGCAGCCGATTCATGAGAAAGACAGCAGTCATAAAAGCATCCATCCACAAATACTCAGGACAGTTACTGTGAAATAATAAAGCCAAACCAGATTCCACAATGTGTCGGTGTTTCCTTTCCGCAACTCCATTCTGCGGAGGAGTATGTGGACAAGAAAATCTGTGCGTAATACCACTTTGTTCAAGTAACAACTCAAACGGAGAATACCTATATTCCCCTCCTCCATCACTCTGAAAATAAGAGATTTGACAACCAAAGACATTCTCAACCATAGCTTTTCATTTCACAAAGCAACCATAAGCATCAGATTCTCGAGCAAGAGGATATTTCCAGGTAAAGCGAGAATAATCATCCACAAAACTGATGTAATATCTATAACCAGTCACAGATGGAACCGGAGACGGTCCCCAAATATCCGAATGAACCAGGTAAAAAGGACTAGGTGAAACTCGAGCGGAGCGACCAAAAGCAAGTCTCCTACTTTTGCTAAACTGACAACTAGAACAGATTCGGTTTAACATCACCAGAAAATTTGAAAGCATCAACAGTCTTCAAAAAAGAAAGAGTTATTTTCCTTCGTAAACTTAGCCACAGATAATCCATTTTTCTGGATTGCAGGAACATAAAGGACATCCTCTAAAATGAAAGCTTTATCAGGAAAGGGTGAAGGTTGAGGAGTTACCAACGTGAGTGATGTTACAATTACCAACAACCACCTGAGCATGCCCCTGATATTCTTAAGCCTGTGAGAGAACGCTGGGATCGGCAGAGGGTCCGAAGGAGAGTTGGTTCGTGGCACCAGTATCAGGATACCACTGAGGATCGTACCCAGATGAAAGATGCATCGCAGCAAAGGCTGGTCGTAGATCAGGTGTCTGTCGGAGCCGGTGGGGCATAGCGTAGATTGCAGTTCACAGCGGAGTTACCATATTTATGGTAGATCTGACATGGAGGACGCGAATCACCAGTTGGAGGAGCACCAAGGACGCCATGTCCAGGCGAGTGAGATACCCGTCCACGGCCACGTGGGCCGTTATTACCGCCATGCCCACGGTTATTGCCGTCATTCGGACGGTTACCGCCCGAAGTCCTGGACTCCTGATCTACGAGCAACCTCGATCCCGAGCCGAAAGGAAAGCCGTTGTTTGGGATTGGTCGTGAGTAGCACCATGGAGGCGACTGAGGTCTTGTTCCTGACTTAGTAGCATGGATCGTAATCCATCAAATGTAGGAGGATTATCACGTGTAGTAATCGACGTGATGAACGATTCATAGTCGTGACCGAGTCCACCCAAGGCATAGAGGACAAGATCGGGGTCAGACACGGGTTGATTAATGGCCGAAAGAGAATCAGCCAGGGACTTTATCGTTTGAAGATAGTCCTGTACGGACATTGACCCTTTCTTAATTAAGGCTTTGAAGTTGGTGCATCACCCGAGCTTGTGACTGTTGGGCAAATGCATTTTCAAGAGAGGCCCAGACTTCGCGTGATGTCTTTAGGCCAAGAACTTGTGACATAATCCCTTCGGTAAGGGTAGCATTAATCCTTAGTTGGATTAATTGATCTCTCTGGAACCATTGAAGGTACGCAGGGTTAGGGAGACTTCGTCAGAAGTCTCTTTGTCAACGATGGTCTGAGAAGGAGCAGAAATAGAACCATCGACATAGCCCAGTAATCCATGCATGGCTATTAAGAACGGGGAGAAACTTCTTTTTCCAAAGAAGGTAATTTGTACGATCTAGTTTGATGTTAAGAAGATGAGGGGAGGAGAGCGTGATAGGTGGTGATATACGAGTCACGAGTAAGAGGAGGTGGTAACGGTCGATGGATGTTCATAGAAGTTTGGAAAAATCTCTTTGATCTTTAGCTATAGGTCTCGTAGACTGTGCTTGCTATGGATGTTCAATGAACAATGTTCTCCAGCACATGCACCGTAACATGAAAACGGCCAAGGACATTGACCTTAACTTGAAAGAAATGTTTGGTGAGCAGCTCCTTTATTAGTAAGGTTGCTAGGCAAAACCTACTTAGGAGTCTCTTCAATACTAAGATGCCCGAAGGTTCTTCCCTTCAAGAACATGTTCTTAATATGGGTATATCTATCAGTTAGAAGCCATGGGTAGTGACCTAGATGCAGACACCCAGATTGAGGCGATCTTGAATTCTCTCCCAAAATCGATAGTGTGGTAAACTTTTTTACAATGAAAAAACAGCAGTGGACCCTTAGTGAGCTGATGTTTCAGCTCCAGGCAGCTGAGGAGAGGATGAAGATTGGGAAGGGAGTTCAGTATGTCCAGGTGGTAGAGCGTTCGGGCAAGCCGAAAGGCAAGTCCAAGAAGAACAAATCCAAGAAAGCCAAACCTGGTCCTAGTGCACCTAGAGGAGTCCAGAAGCCCAAACCCCAAGACAAGCGTTCTTCTGGCAACACTGCTTCTTTTGGGGCAAACCCGGCCACTTCAAGAGAGAGGGACTGCAGGCTCTTCAAAGCCTCTCTCCAAATGAAGAAATCTGAGGGTAACGTCTCTTCTCTCTTCATCATTGAATCTAACCTAATTTCTGGCCCTGAGAACTCCTGGTGTATTGACTCTGGGGCTTCGGTCCATGTCTCTAATTCTTTGCAGGGGTTCAAGGGGTTCAGGAAGCTAAGTGAGGGAGACGTAAGCCTTTACATGGGGAACGAAGCTCGCGCGAGGGTCGTAGGAGTAGGACTTTGTGTTATTTCCTTAAGAGTCTGGTCATTCCATCGAGTTGCATGATACTCTTTTTGCTCCGGAGATTCGGAGTTATTCAAAATTTAAGTTTTGGTTATACTTTTTTATTTGTTGTTAATAAAGTCACCCTCCGCTTTAAGAAATCTCCTTTGGTATCTGTTTCTCTTTTGAATGGCTTGTACATATTGCATGTTTCTGCTTCTACTTTTGATGCTCATTCTCTAGCCCTTTTAGATGCAGACCCATCTGCCACATCGGCGGACTCTACAACTAAGAGAAAGCGTGAGCCAATAAACCCCAGCCTTCAGTGGCACTTAAGGTTAGGGCATATTGGTGTGGATAGGATTAACAGGTTGGTGAAGGATGGTCCTCTTAATGATTTATAAATGGAACCCTTCCCCACCTGTGAACCCTGTCTACAGGGTAAGATGACGAAAAAGCCCTTTCCTAAGGCGAACAGGTCCACTGAGTTACTTGCCATCATCCATTCCGATCTTTGTGGGCCATTCAATGTCAGAACCTTGGATGGTTATGAGTACTTCATGACTTTCATTGATGACTATTCGAGGCCGGGTCAGACTCAAGCCAAAGAAGTTTGTATTTGAGCTGTTGTTTAGCTCTATAGTCTAACGAAGGAGTATAGAGGTAGATCCAGATCAAGTCAAAGCCATTTCTAATGTTGATTCTTTGCGATGGAGAAAGAAGTCTTTTTGGCCTCCCTCACCTCTAGATCCTTAACTATCTTTCTCCATGAAGTGAGGCCAATATATCTGACCAATCATCAAGCTCAGTACGACTAGCATAAGTACGACTATGGGTTTGGTCGGTAGGGCGTGGTTGGTTCCGAGCTACGGGCAAGACTGGCGTAGGCATAACTTTCGCTTTACATCTATGCCAGAGCAAGGATGGTCGTAGATCATTGCATTTTTTGAGTGAAAGGGGTTCCAGGGTGAAAGGTGAAAATGGGAGTCAGTATCCGTTCAAGCACAAATTGAAGCAGTTACAGATCCCTTATAGCAATTAATGGGTGACCCAGGCCCAGTATCAGATACTACAGTTGATCCATCAAAAGCACTCGTGAGAGCACGATAGCAGAAAGACTAGGCCCATAGCTATACTATCGCCTACTAAATTCCCTCTGTTGTCAGTGGGCCGCCACTTCCCAATATGTTGGGGAATCTAAGTGAAGATATCGCCCAGGACGACGCCTTTTTAGACGGCGGCGATTTGTTTGGTCTTTCCCTTGATAGTCCGCAGACTTCAATCCCTGTGAACCTAGTTAAAAAAACTGGCGCTGCCGGGGTTCCAGACTCAGGCGAGGTAGGAATTTAGTTAAATCTTAGCTGGTAGTGATGATTTCTCCTCCTCGTTTAGGATTACTGAATTCCCCTTTTTGTCTCGGAACAGGTAGGAGATCCAGATTTAGATGACAGAGTGCCGGTTGGCTCTTTTATCTTAGCACTGAGACCATCTGCGAGAAAGTCACTTCCTGACGCTTCCGGGAAGAAGAATGGTTCTCTTCCAGTGACCAGATTAGATCCAGTATCACCGACCACTTCTTCAGACGTAGTTCTTCTTGATACTTCCAAGAACGACGTAGAGATGTCTGTATCCAAGAACCTCCAAGTCCCACTTCAGCAGGTTAGAAGTCTTGTCCTTATCAGGTCAAGACAAGACTTGTCTACTTGGTCTGATTTTCCCTTAATACTTGAATAAGGCAATCAGGGTTCTTTGACTGGTGATGCCGTGGCTAGCAAATCTATAGTGCTGGGTTAGATGCTTGGCTCCAGTCTTTAGAGATTTTTGAATAAGATGGGTAATTTTTTGATTAGCAGCCTCCGAGAGTGTGCTCTAGTAGAACTTTCGGATATGTCTACAGTTGCCGATGAGATCTTTTTTGAGTCACTGGGCTTTGATCCGTCGCCATTCTCTAAGCAGAGTCGTGCTTTGTTCATTGCAAGTGTTGAGTTTGAGGCAAACGGAAGAAGTTCGATCCGGATGTGATCTTGGAGAAGAAGAACGTCATCGTGGCAGAGGTAGTAGCTCAAGCTAAAGAACTTGAGAAGACATTGGAGGAAAAGAGGAACTTGCTTGATGCATGCCACGCTGTACGCAAGGATCTGAAGACCGCCCACTCATCTTTGCAGGAGCAGATCATTGAGTTGGAAAGGAAGCTGTCGGGTTTGCGGAACTAAGCTTCATCTCTTATGGAAAAGCTGGAGGAGTGTAATGACAAAGAGTCCGAGCTAGAGTCGCAGATGGAATCTGCTGCATAGGACATAGAAAGCTTGTCGATGAGGGTCGTTCTTGCCGAGCATGAGTGTGAACGTGCAGCAGCTATTTCTTCCCTTTATGTTTATAGGGAGAAGATTCTTGGGCTGCAAAAGTCCGTTGAGCTTGATAAGTTTGATAAAGAGTGGGGCTTTGAGCTTTCTTGCTTTGTCTGCTTTTGATCCTTGGACATCTTCATAGTTTTGATTTTACTTTATTTATGTCCATAGTTGGATTGGACATACCTATAAACTTGGTTTGATTTATTGGTTTGGAACTCTTATATATGCATGAATACCATGGTTTGATTTTACACTCTTGCTTAGGAGTTCTTCCAACCCCTGGCAAGAGAATTCTAAACATTATCTTTATTACATTCTTTAACCCTAGTTTCAACAAGACCGCACAGGGAAACATGATGTTCAGAAATCAACTTCCTAACTTCCCCCTGTTTAAGCGGATCATTCAAACCCCTTATATTCCAGCAAGCAAAATACATCGCTGACAAAAGAGAAGGGGAATACCACCAAAAGAACTACCTCTTCCTCCCCCGCGAGGGAGGAGAAAGATTCTTATTCTTGCCCTTCCTAGGGTTCAGGGGAGGGCCTAGCTTTTCCACAGAATCAGCAGCTATACGTCCCAAAGGATTAGGATCTGGGGAGGCTGTCAGCGGTTCAGAGCTGTCCTGGCCGAGACGGAGAGATGAGGGGGGAGAGCACTGACCAGCAGGGAGAGGGGAGTCCTCAAAACTACCACCGGGGTTCACAAAAGAGGGCTGGTCCAGATCGACCGAGCCTTCACCCCCTGATGAAGGAGGGGGAAGGGGCTCGGCCAAGACCTGGGGGGGATCAGAATTAGCTCCTTCCAGAAGCTGAGGAACCCTCTGTTCCTGGAGCCACAGGGCCTGGCACCACCTCTTTACCTTTCCTACGTTTCCTGACCTCAGTCCATTCGCCCTCGGAATTAGCCTTATCCGGAGCAGGACAAACCTGGCTGCTCAACTTAGGACAAGCTGAGTTAGAATGGCCAAAGACACAACAAGAGGAGCAACGGGCAGGAGTCCATTCCAGTTCAGCAAAAATGGTGATCCACTCACCATTATCACACTGCAAGTCAAATTCATCCACAAAATCGGAAGAGGCATCAATTTCCACACAAACCCGAGCAAAACTAATTCTGTTTTTTGCTGCTGTCAAAGCATCCGTATCCAAGGGTCTACCTACTGCACTTGCGACATAACTCAGACCATTAGGAGTCCAGTATTCAAGTGGCACACCAAAGAATTTCACCCCAACAAGCAACGGCTTTCTAGCAGCTCAATCCGTTGCTTGTTCTAACGCGCCCTTACTAATACTAATAAAGCTTTTCAGCCCCTACTCCCAATAAGTTGCTTGTTTTTGAGATATTTGTTTTTTCAGAATTGAGTCCAAAGACTCTTTGAATGGAGCAGTTTCCAGCCCATCTTCATCTTGAAAGCTTTAGATACATCTTGAAAGTTCTAACGTCAAGACCCCCTTCTGTTTTTGGAGAAGATATTTGTTTCCATGAAATCCAATGCTTCCTGTGGTCATCGGTTTTATCAGCCCAGAGAAAGTTGGACATCAAAGAGTTTCTAGTCTTCATGACTCCCTTTGGAAGAGAACAAGCTGCCAGTATGTGAACAGGAATAGAAGATAAGACATGTTTAACAAGTATAAATCTTCCTGCAGGTGTGAGTAATCTTCCAACCCAGCCTTCTATTTTCTTTCGAAACTAAGGGTTCGAAATAGTTTCTTTTTAACTTTCCAGAATACAAAGGAGCACCCAGGTAAGTGATTTGGAATCCTTTTGCAGAGATACCCGAAGTGTTTTGCATCACAATCTTCCTAGCTGCAGTTGTTTTCCTTGAGAGAAAGAGAGCACTCTTAGACTTGTTAATGCGCTGACCTGATGAAGCATCATACTTGTGAAGAAAGCCAAATAGGTTCGAGATAGATCTCTTTGAACCATTGCAGAAAACAAGAGTCTCGTCCGCATATAACAAATGAGTTCTGAAGAGAGATGATCTTCCACATTTGTAAAATCCCACAAGTCCTTCTTTTTGGAAGAGATAAGATAAACCCCTGCTAAGTGCTTCCTCCGCTATAATGAAGAGGCTAGGGTTCCAAACCTTGACGAAGTCCTCTTGAGCTTTTAAAGAAAGCATAAGATGATCCATTGACCAATACAGAAAAGTGTTTTTTTTTTACTTTTTATGAGATCAATGAAAGTGTTTGAGAAACCAAACTAACCCATGACTGCAAACAGGAAATCCCATTCAAGACGATCGTATGCCTTCATCATATAAAGTTTGAAGATGATATTGCCTCCATACGTGTGCCTATCAATTTCTCTCACAAGTTCATGAGCTATGGTTATGTTATCAGATATTAAACGATCTTTAACAAACGCACCTTGCTCTTTAGAGATTATGAGAGGAAGAAGTCGACTCAGCCTGTTGGATAGGATCTTCGTGATCACCTTGTAACTAAAGTTACAAAGACTGATTGGCCTGAAATCTGAAAAAGGTGGCTGGAGATTCCTTTTTCGGAATAAGGGCAATTGCTGTTGCATTGATCGATCTAGGGATGATACCACCATGAAAGAAATACAGAACAGCCGCAATAAAATCATTTTTGATGATGCCCCATGCAATCCGGTAGAAGGTGCCAGAAAATCCATCAGGTCCTGGAGAGCTATGAGGATCTGCAAGAGAACAGCATCTTTGATTTCTTCTTCCGTTGGAGGTGAACTTAGCATCTCATTATCCTAAATAGTAACAAGGCTTGGGATGTCTTGTAAGATGCTATTATCAATGGAGTGGGTTTCAGAAGAGAAAACTGACTCAAAAAACTTCCAACCAGCATCTCCAATTGTGCATCTTGGTCTTCGACCCATGTTCCATCTTCTAGCTGGATTTTCCTGATCATGTGTCTTCTATGATTATCTTTTTCCTGGAGCCACTGAACTCTTGATTTCTGTTTCCAGAAAGTTTCCTCCATGCAAAGCAATCTGTCCAAATCTTCTCGAGCAGCAGTTAAAGAATTGAAGGTAGACTGGTCGATCATATATATTCTTGAGTCGTCTCTCACCCGGCTGAAAAACTACAGGGCAGCAATCAAACTGCTGCAGTAGTTTTCTTGCTGCATCCGTTTGATTGCTAGGCAGAACACAGAAAGTTCCAATGAAAGAAAGGGAATCCGATATTAAACATATTTTTTTATAAAAAAATACAAAAATAAAAGCAATCTGAAGAAAAAAAGAACCAAGACGAGAATACGGGAAATGCGCAATAAGAAAAAAAGATTGAACATGTGAGAGGATCCGAACGAATTCTGCTTTCATTTCCTTTTCTT
>NW_028290478.1:52500-55000 GCF_965113065.1 Corylus avellana
GAAAAAAGAATCGAATTGGGTTGAGAGAAGTTTATGAATCGAGTGAAAATTAAAAAGAAAAATCGTAAATAAAAATGGGCAAGTGTGCTTGCTTATTTTTATTATATTAGAATTATAAAAATACCAAAAATATGAAGAAGAACTAAGGCACTTGCTTCGGCGAAACCTTTCTCCGTCGTTACGGAGTTCTTCTGCTCTAATCTCCGAAATCGAGGATCAGCTGCCTTTACATTATTTAAGGGGGAGTTAGTATTGATTCATGCAAAGATGCTCCTCTGAAGCTGGAGTAAGGGATTGTCCACCTCACCGCCCCGAAGAGCAGTGGCTTTGTTGTTTTGCACGCCTACAGAGAGAGACTCAAAAAGTACCGGCGCTCAATCGAAAGAAAGAGAAATCAACTATATGCTTAACTCATGCCCTAGGAATCCCTAGACACAGGGGGTACGAGCTAATCTTTTACTGGAGGGAAAGCTGGGGAAAAGCATAGAGCGTGCGGGCTCAGCTCTCGCCCTCCTCCCGCCCGTGACGCTCCCAAACCGATCGCTATCGTTTTCTTGCTTTCTTGTTGTCTTGAATTGTTATAGAACGGCTTTATATCAGGTATAGTTGGTAGAATGAAGTGGGATGAAGCCTTAGTGGATATAGCAAGTGTGCCGGGAATAACGGCTGGCATAGAAGTCTCTCGCACGCAAGGAGATGCTGCTGCTGGATGTCACGGTTCCGGGGCGCCATCATGATCCTTTTCTCTGGAACAATCGAGGGCACTGCCTTCCTTCAGCTTTCAGAGGTAGGGGCGGCATCAATCATCGCTCAGTGAGCTATTTATTGCCGCCAATAGCGCTTCGCTTGCATGCAAGGCGGCACGCCAGGTAGAGCTATCGCGCGCGGGCGAAGGAGATGCATTTCAGGTACTGGTAGTACTGGACAAGCTCTCAGGGAATAATCTCTTTCTTATTTCTGCCTTTCTTTCCCATGACGACTAGGAACAGGCAAATCAAAAATTTCACTTCGAATTTCGGACCTCAACATCCTGCTGCTCATGGTGTTTCACGATCAGTATTGGAAATGAACGGAGAAGTGGTGGAACGTGCGGAACCACATATTGGATTACTCCAGTGCGGCACGAAGCCGCTGACGCCGAGTCGGCTCCTATGCCGCTAGCTATGCCCTGCTTGGTCCCCCGGCACGGTGGAGGTTCCGTAGCGCGTCATGAGCACCGGGCGGTTGAGCAACTCAAGCGAACCGCCCTACCTTACTACAACATAGGGACAGAAGGGAGAAGGTTGTGAAGGTGGCCTCGTTATCCACACCTCCGGTCGGATGAATGGAGGACCGACCGACCCGGGTTTTCATGAGCGTTGGCGGGTCCTGGAGTGCCTGTCAAGGGCGCTAGCGCATACCCCGGGGTGATCATCACCACCTGCACCTCACATCTCGGCACAGTGGAACGTGTAACCCGCCTGCTGTCTCATTCAACTACATTTGTTCCTGTAATCCATAGCCTAACAGAACGCAGCAGCGAGGGACAACCCGCCCATACAGCCAGCGGGGAGGATGGCACTACTGGCAAAGACCGTCTGGCGAAAACGCCGCAGGCGCGAAGCGTGGTAGGCCTGCGCCGGGGGAGCATAGCATAGGGAGGAAAGGGAGCCCGGACGGTGGAAGAGCCAGGGGAGGCCGGGTCATTTGACGGAAATGGAAGGCTTTTCCCTATTAGAGAAGGCCCTATGAAGTAAAGGGAAGTGCATGAATTCTTGGAAAAAGAGGGAGCGAGCCTATATAAAAAATAAAAAATGTAATAAAGTAAATTCAATGAATAGATAGAGTCAACGGTACGACAGACAGCGCTGCCTACACACGCGAATTAGCTTCCGAGGTCGAGCAGTCTCAATTTCACTACAGGGATTTGCGAATGAATGCTGGACTGGGCCACCTCGAATGGCGTGAGCCGCATGCGGGGAGACCCGCACGTACGGTTTTTAGGGGGATCTGGTCGAAAGACCGGCCGGCGCCCACCCGACTAGAGGGACTGAGAAATTAATAGAGTACAAAACTTATCTTCAAGCTTTACCTTATTCTGATCGTTTAGAGGGCGATCGCGGAGTCACTGAATGAAGTCCTCCGTTTCTTTCGGAGGTGCTGACCCGCAGCGAGGCAGAGATGACTAAGTGACATATGGAATATGGCGACGACAACAGCATGTCGTAGAAGGAGATAACAGGTGGAGCCAACGACCCACTAAGACTAACGTATCTACAACTACATCCCCGAGCGGCAGTCAAACGGGGGCGTGAATGCAAGATGCCAGCGGAATGATCGGCCGGACAGAGGCTAGGGCTGCTTCCTTCCCACCGCGTCCTTCCTTGTGTGTCGGAGATATAAAGCGAGTGCACCGGAAAAGAACGGGAACTGGGTCGATCTATTCTATGGCGAAGCATCCGAAGCATAACTGCACACTCACACGATCTTTGCCGAGAGATAGGAGCATTCGGTGGAACCG
>NW_028290478.1:65000-82500 GCF_965113065.1 Corylus avellana
ATTAACAAAAAAAAAACTTCAACCCTGTCCCTCTTCAACTTGGCATGCTTCCATCAGCGCTGAAAAGACAGCATTGAACGAGAAGAGAACTAAGGCAAGGCGGGTGATGTGCCGAGGGCTCAGAGAGAGTAGAATTTCCTTCACGCTGAGTGTGAACTTCCGATTTCAGGCTGCTGCTATACGAGGAAGATTGCTTATGACATCAATCAGCTAGGTCCGTCTGTCGAATAGTTTTTCAATGCATGCGATGTTTCGAGTAGGAGTAGAGTGAAGGGTCTCGCTTTCAAGTTTATCGGCTGGCAATATGTCGGCAGGTTTAGAATCGGACCCTCGCACCGAGAGAAAACCAGAGCTCTTTCAAAAAGACAGAGACAGAGCAAAAAATGAGTCATTTGCGATTGGTCTCGCTGGGAGGAAAAGTCACTTGCTTCCAAAGATAGGGGGCGCAAGGAAAAAGTTGTTTCATCAGGATCCGGTCCCTTCCACCGATGGTGGAGTAAGCTTCCTCTGTCCTCTCTCTTCCAGTCGATCTTCCACTTGTGCTTCCCTCTTAGGTCGAAAGCAAGCTACTGCTTTCCTCACCACTGAGTACTCCGAACTGGTCCCCTGCAAAGCCTTATACTGGGCTTGTTCCCTGTTTTTATTGATACCACTTTTTGAATAAATCCCCCACTTCTCTAGCTATCCTTCTGCTTTCTCTTGTGCTGGCCAGCCTTCTGAAGCTCTTTTTGAACTACCATCAACCATTGCCTGCTGTGAAAGATCAAGAAATGGCTTTACCGGTGGGTGCTCCCTGTCCAACTGGTACTTTCCTTATGACTCCGCAACTTATTAGGAGTTCAGTCCCTTCCAATATGAGTGTCAGACTTGCATCACATTACCTCCTGTGCTAAAAAAAAAGCAGCTAACTGAGAATGCTAGCTGATCTACGACCACCCTTGCTTGTTTGGCGTAATCCCTTAATCGATTTTTTTGTAAAAGAGATCCCCCTTCCCTTTCCAAAGATTGGCTTTGAAGTTAAAGAGTGGATTTCCATTGTTTTGGAAAGGTATTATTATCGCTTAGCGCTTGTGCTAAGGAAGTGGAAGCAAGGTTTTTTATTCCTAAGAGTGAATGAGTGATATTAGCTCTTCTAGTAGCTCCTCTGATAGTAGCAGTAGCTCTTTTGAGATAGCCTCTCTATGGCAATTTGTCTTTAGTAAAAAGCCTGAAAATCCATTTTGTTAAAAAGAGCGGATAGGCGTACGGAGGTGAAGCGGCTTACCTTCCTTTCATTCCAATATGGCCTGCGACTTCATCTGAATCAGAATCTGGATCTTCCTCAGCACTTGGGATCGGCCACTCATCTGGAGTATGTCACCTGGTCTGGCCTGGCTGATGAAAGATCTCGTTTTTATGACCATCTTTCTTAAGCCAAAAGAGGAGCTTAGCTCTCATAGGGCTCGGCTACTATAGCTCGAGGCTGTATTTCGTCCATCATAGAATAGAAATCTATAAATAGAGGAGTCGGCGGACAAACGCCTTACGTGATAAGGGCTTTAGGTCCAATTTCTGCTGTTTAGCTCAATGCGCTATCCAGATCTCGAATCATTGGAATTCGCTTTGCTTGCTTTCCGTTCTATTATATAAAAAGTATTCCCCGGTCAAACTGGTCTGGAATCAATCAGTAGTACGTCCCGCGCTTGATTGGCGAAGGAAAACCGGGAATTTTTAATCTGGAATTTCGATATCAACTGCCCGGTCGAAACGATCGATCCTGGTCCAAAGTCTTGATCGATCGAGCTCTCGTTCTCTATCTGGCCGGGTGATAGGTGCTTTGCTTTCTCTTTATCTTTCTTCTTCTATTTTCATTCTTATTTCTGCTTTTCTTTCCCCTCTTCTCTTATCGTCGAATTCTTTTCTTTTTGAATTTTCAAAAAAAGATAAATTTTCATCATCATGTACAGCAATTCCACCAGAGAGAATTCAACCATAAATAAAGGAAAAAAGCAATTCGCCGAAGCAAAGACTTACTAATCAAAGTTGTTTGCATTGCACTGGATGTAATTTTCTTGTTGAGTTTGAACTTCCGGAACTCTTGAACTAAAGGAAGGAAAGCGTACTTCGCTAGCCAGGCTAATAGGCCAAACCAACCCAGGGCAGGCAACTCAATTTACAGGATGGTATCCGTAAACGGATGGAACAGCAGGAGTGATTCGGGGAAGGTGGGGTGGAGGGCTTTTGGGTATGCGTTATAACATAGGCGGCGACTACGTTTTTCCGTTGGTTGATGCTGCATATCGCACGCTTGTTATCTTTGTTTATATAGTTATAACACTAAGTGCCTATCAATTAGTTCCAAGAAAGCGTCCGTTCGCGTCAAGAATAGAGGTTTTTGATGTAGTTGCTCGCGGAGCTTTCGCCAGTGATCCCTGGCGGAACAACCCCGGCGTTAGCAGCCGGAGGGAAACCCCCAGCAAGTTCCGCCGCAGGAGGTTGGGGCTCACGAGCGGGTAGGGGTGGGGTTTGGTTCACACTACTCATTTCCGAGCTGGATGCGCCGGAAGGGACCATTCTGTTTTGGAGGCTTTCCCAATCTAGTAAATGAGTTATGCCTCTTGCTTTCAGCATGTCCGCGCATCGGCCCTACGGAGAAGACCATGCAGAGGAGGAGATTTGTGCTCGAACTCTATATTCTGAATTTGAATATTGATAGGGATCCAATATGAGTTCTGTCCTTCATATAGAGACTTAGAATATAATGACTTCTCTCCGTAATGGACTTCCTTTCATTCATTCAAGAGCACCTCTCGAGATAGGATAGATGATTTGAGAAAGATTTCATGGATATGCTTCATAATCTGCACTGTCCCCGTTCAGGGGGTTTCAGGGGGAATTAGGGGGTACGGGGGGAGGAGAGAAAGAACGCATGCATGGAGATTCTGTCTGTCGGAGGTTCGAGAATCTATTCTATGAAAGGACATCTAAGGCTAAGGAAGAATTTAAGGAAGTCCATTACTGAGAGAAGTGGTGATCTCGTCTTGCTTGCTGGGAGAGAGGAAGCTTCCGGACCACCTTTTCCAGCCAGATAGCGAGCGATCACTCAGCAATGAACACTAACTGAAAGCGGCCGGGAATGAGTACCTATCCCTTACGGGAATCGAACCCGTGTCTTCGACATGAAAAGACGATGTCCTAACCACTGGACGAAAGGGACCAAAAAGCCATTCTTCATATACCTCAGCTCCGAGAATAGAAGTGGTTCGTTTTGTTTCTATACGCAATTCAAGATTTCGTTTGTGTTCATGTTGGCGATTTCTGATGTGAATTCGGCGGGTCGTCCCCCCTTCCTACGGGTTCCCCCACCGACCCAGTGACACACCAACCACGCCCCCTCCCTTTCTCCGATCAAAAAGCCCCCTGACCCCTTTCTTTGTCTTTCATCCCCCCTGAACAGAATAAGTAAGGCCTCGTTCTTTCTAATTAAAAAAAAAATAGGGGGCGGAGCGCCCGTTTGAAGTGGCGAAGGCCTATGCTAAAGTAAGAAAGAAAGTACGTTAAGGTTACGAAGTAAGGTCAGCTGGTTAAGGAATTATTATCGCTTAGCGCTTGTGCTAAGGAAAGCTCAGGTTATAAAATCGCTTAGCCGTTAATTAATTAAGTAGTAGTGAGGCGTCGGTACGGAGTTGCGTCGTAGATATAGACTAGGCTAAGGGACGGACTTCATTTCTTCTATTCTCTTTACTTACACCTTAAACTTCCGCTGAGTCTAACGAGGCTCAGGTGCGGAGCCTTCCACTGTGGACCGAGACTACGCAAAGGTAGAACACCATAGAAACTTCGCTGACTTTATCATAAACCTTGATTTCGCTACGCTCAATAATAACCCGGAATAGCGGAAATCGGTTCGTGTTCCGCTTCCAAAGTCAGTCGTCTTTGCCCAAGTGTGAACTGCAGACGACTCTCCAGTGGTTCCATTCCTTCTTACTTAACTTCTGGGTCAACCCAACCCGAATGGGAAGAAGAGGGTCAGCCAAACAGCGGGCAGCTCCACTTTGTACATTTGCTGAGGCAGACCAATCAGGCATTTTAGAAAAGGGAAGGGAGCTTATCACCGAAGGAGGCAGTAGGGATGAAGGAGGCAGGAAGCTACCGCTTCTAGAATGCAAGCTTATCCTTGACTTTTTTTTTAGAGCGTACCGCTATTGAAATAATAAAAAAAGATTTATGGATGAAGTAATCGGAGTGACAAATGATTACGGTTGCGGAAACCGGAGAAAGTCGGGAACCGTCGGTTACCTTTTGAATCAAAGTAGCGACGAGCCGAGTACTACGACTACAGGGGGGGAGCAAAGCTTCGTAGACAGCTTCGCTTCCTCGTCGCTTCTTTCTGGCGACTAGCTTCTCAAGTAGGTGGCTTGGTAAGCACTTCAGCATCGGTAAAATCCCTAAAAATAATCGGCCGGAATGGTGGGGAAGGAGGCCCTCCCTACTTCAATGGAAAGGGGGGAATCGCCGTTTCACAGCCGATCCTCTACAACTACCTTTCGCCCAACATGATCACGAACGAAGACAGAGAATTGCGTAGATAGAAGGACGAAACGAACCAACCCACTTGTCCTGATCGGAACGATTGAAGAAAGAAAGAGAATGGTGGCCCCTTTCGCCCAGGGGGCATCGCCGGAGAACAATGTCGGGGACAGGGTGAGAACCTTCCGTTGGTTACGCCCTTTAAGTGTTGGTTCTTCCATATTTAGATATGGAGATAGATCCAGATAGAGATCCATATCTTTCTATCGATAGATAGATAGATATATTGAGAAACGGATATTGATCTGCTTTCAAGATCTATGAGCAAGAGAGATCCCTAAATATCCATTTGAAAAAAAAGATGAATAGATGGAGCCATCTGAAGGAAGGGCGCCTTAGCCAGCAAGAAAACGCCCTATTTTTATTAGTAAAGGCGTTAGCAACGGCTTTCGCGCTAGCGCGCTGTTGCTTGCATTAATTAGTCTAAAGCAGCGCAACAGCTCAATCCCTTGCTTTGTTCTATAGTAAGGGGCCTTTTCTTGCTCGTTAGCGCCCCCTTACCCCTATTATATTAGTTTAGTCATAAAGGAACTCAAGCACTCCTTAGCACAAGTGCTAAGCGATAATAATACCTTTCCCTATGGTCAAGCTGTTTCACTCCTTAGCACAAGCGCTAAGCGATAATAATTCCTTTTGACAACCTTACTAATAGAAAGGGGAAAGATGCGCTCAAGCATGCGAAGAAAGCTCTTCGAGCTTCCCTTATATTATAGAAAGGTTTGTAGAAAGGGGCTTCTTCAAATATCCCATAAATAAAAGTAGGGGCTTCAAAGCTTGTAGTTTAGGGGTGCGCAGGTTTGGAACCCTATACAAGGGGCTAGCGCGCAATGGCTTTCTCTGATAGGGGCTCGCTTCTTCAAGCGTAGCTTGCTGCTTTTCATTTTGATAGGAGTAGGTGCTTGCTGCTCGTCAAAGCCGTAGCTTGCTGCTCGCTTGCTGTCTACTAAACGAGCCTTCACTGCCCGCCCGGCCCCTATCTTTAATCTTAAGTTAAGTAAAATGAAGTCAAATCAATGAAGTGAACAGCCCAACCTCTTTGTTTGAAGCTTTGCCAGGAAGCTTCTACTTGTTGAAGCTTTGCTTCCCCTAATTCCAAAACACAACAATAGACTTGCAACTATAGTATAGGAAAAAGCTTCTCTTTGATAGCGGTCATAGGGGGGTTCGGAAAGGATCTGATCGTAGATAGAGACTTAAACCTGTGCGGGGGTAGGGGCGGATGTAGCCAAGTGGATCAAGGCAGTGGATTGTGAATCCACCACGCGCGGGTTCAATCCCCGTCGTTCGCCCATCAATAAATGGACCATTTGTTACGGAGACACAAGACAAACCTAGAAAGAATTTTTTCTGCAAGTTATCTCGAGGCTTTCAAACGCATCCAAGCAATTGGTATCCGATTGAAAGATAGAAAGCATAGATTCGCGTCGCCTACTTGCTGAAAAAATTGAATGGCTGATCATTCATTGTATGAAGTTTTTAAGACCTCACTAATCAGCCTTACACTTTTTAGTTCATAATGAATGAAGTGAACCCCCGGATGAAACAAGCAACGGCTTTCTAAAGCTCAATCCCTTGCTTGTTCTAGCCTTACCAAATTATTTTATTACCCACCTCTGCTTGCTCTACTGCTGCTAGCTCTCTTGCTTAGCCTTCCGCTGCTCTAGTTGAACCACCCAAGACCTGCTTGTCTTACTAGTCTGGTTGAGCTAACCGAAACCTGTCCTCTTAGCTTCCTGCTTTGACCGCACTAGACCTTCCTATCGCTTAGTTTGCTACTCTGGCTGACAGCTTCTGGCTACTTACCTCTTGTTCACCGCTGACTACAGTTTACTGCTTTCTGGTCAACTCAAACAGGTATGATTAGCCGTATTTACTAACTCTAGTTACTGGGATATTTATAGTTACTGGGATATTTATATCCTAGAAAAAGGGTGTTCTCAGCTTACGTTTCTTACCGGACTACTTTACTGCTGAAAATCAGGACTAGCCGCCTATGCTCTTTCCTGCCTTGCTTCCCATATAGCTAACGACTATGCCTTATGGTACCGCGGCTTACCTTACTGCTTTGGTTGAACTACCTCCGGACACTGCTGCTTCCCGATCTCTTGCTGGCTACCGCTTAACACATGCTGCTTGCCTTGCCCGGGAGCTCCAGCTTCCGCTTGGAGGCTCTTTCTTCAAGAATCTGGTCTATATATGAGTAGATCTCAGATCTTATATTCTAAACTGGGGAGGCTTCGTTAACACGGGCCTGGACCTCGGGGGCGTCACGAGTGAAAATCCCAAACAGCAGATCTTGGACCTGAACTTCTCTTTCGTGGAAATCCAAACGTTTAGCGGCATCTTCCAGCTCCTGGAGATAACTTTCTTCTCCCTGAGAGGACGCTAAATCAAAATTTGATTTCACCTCTTGTAAATATTCCCCGCGATGAAACTGTGGAAGCGGTAAGTAAGCTTCTCCTTCTTCAAGGCGAATGATCCTCTCATATAAAGCGTTCTCCCTATCCGCATTTTGCGCCCTATACGGAGGAACCGCCTCGGCGGGATTCTCTGGATTCGGATCGGCCTCGGAGTCAGCATCTTCATCATTTGATGAATCTGGGTTCGGGTTCTCAGAGGCATTCGAGGAATCTATGGAATCCGTATCAGTAGAACTCGCGGAGTCTTCTCCCAGGGGATCTTCGCCGGGAGCGGGGGCACTGATTCGGTACTCTGAAAGAAAGCCATTCCAAGATTTCTTCAAAAAAAAGTCAACGAGTATTCTAAAATAGTCAGAAATCAAAAAAAAGATGGTTTCGACGAAACAAAACAGATTATCGGAATTCGAAAACAAAAAGGAAAGGACAGTTTCGTGCATTCTGCAAGATATCCTAATAGCGCTGCTCCCCAACCAATAGAGAGACTTGTTCTTGCCCGAACCCGAGCGGAGCCGGTTGGGTTGGTCCAACCGAGAAAGGCATGGGAGAATTGATTCCAAGGAGAATGGAATCCAACTTTTCGATAGAGTACGGCAGATTTGAGTTCACCAAAAAAATCTCGATGAAAAAAATCAAACTACAAGCAACTTCAACCCGGCCGCTTTCTTTGAACTAATTAATACATCTTTTTTACCTTATTTTATTATATAGATTTCTTTGACCTTTTCTATATATATCGTCGTTGGTCCTTCGCAAGTGCGCTCCACGAGCACTGTACATCTTTCTTAGATGAAAACACGCCCTACATGCTTAGATGATAACACGCAGTGCCTCAACTAATAAGCTGTGAATAAAAGCAGGTGTGCTCTTATAAAAAACTTTCCATGAAGAAAGATTCCATTCCAAGTTTTTTACATGGTATCAGAGCAATAGATCCTTAGCTCTGAGAAACCCTAGCACTGGCGTGTGGATCGTGGAGCATATGCATCACACGTAAGATCCGCCTTGCAGTTTTTTCTTTCTCCTCTTACATTACTGTTTTCTTTTTTGCCCTAAAACATCGCTTTTCTTCCTCCCTCTTTACGGGTCGTTTTTTGCCTCCGGCTCTCTATTTTACATTAAGTCAGTGTTTTGAATCTCAAAAACAGAATGATTGGCGGGACGCCACAACTGTTTTTACAGCAGCGTTTTTTTCTTGTTATCAGTAGTCCTGCGTTATTTTCCCTCTCTTTCTCACCACACGGAACTCTTTTCCTTTTGTTTCTGCTTGCAAATCCTAACTTTGCCCAGTTATTCTATGGGTTAACAGCATATACACTTGCTGTTATATTGACTTCTTCTCGATTAGCAGCACCTATTTCTCCGCTATATCAAGCACGTTTTGAAGGTTTTCCTCTCATTAACAGCAGCAAACAATCACGTTTTGACTGCTTTCCGCTCGTTAACAGCACCCTCTTTTGCTTTCCTCTTCTTTGCTTGCTCTTGGTGCTGTGTCTTCCTTTGTTCTTATACTCCTTTTTCGTCTTGTTTGTTCGCATGCACACCTGTTGTTTGTTCTATTAACAGCATACATACGAAGCGGTTTTTTTTCTGTTCGTTCTTGGTAGTTCTAGTGTTTTGCTCCATTACATCTCATGGCAGCAGAGGGTACTTCACAAACATCATGTTTCGCTCAAAATCCCTCTCTAATCACCGCAAATTCAGTGTTCGGTTTCTCGCCAAATGACAACCTAGGCCTGCAAATTCTTCCTCATCGCTTAAATGGAAACCATTTTTTGCAATGGTCTCAGGCAGTTCAGTTGTTCCTGGGAGGAAAGAAGAAAACGTTTCAGAGAGGGTCAATTTTGGAACGCGCTCAAACACTGATGAAAGGTGATTGGAAAGCTAACAACGATCTTGTTAGCTCTTGGCTGTGAAATTCCACCATGGAGTCTGACGTTAACGCCAGCCTATTTTGGATGAAGTCTGCACGTTTCATTTGGGAACATGTCAATCGATTGTATTCCCGCGGCTTTGCTTCTAGGATCTATCAAATCAAGCAGTAGATATCCTCAGCCAGACAGGGAGACTGGAGCATAAATGCCTTCTATAATTAACAGATGTCGTATTGGGCCGAGCTTGAATCATACCAACCACTTCCACTATGCACATGTGGCGCACATGACACGCTTGCCACTCAAATGGAACAAGACAAACCTTGGCTGGCATGATAGATTGCCGGAATACGAGCTGATCAAAGTCCAGATCCTTGCAAATGAGCACTTGAGCAGAAGAGACAACGTCCTTCCAGTTCTACTCAATGAGGAAGCAAGACAGCTTGCGATGAATAACCCCATGCTCTCATTTAAGCCTCAGCCCTTTTGGCTAGAGGCCATTGATCCTTTACCAATCATACAACTCAGAGTGGAAGAGGAAGGAATGGGGGCTTAAACCGGCCCATTTGCTCTCATTGTGGGAAGCCAAATCATACCGTGGATCGATGTTGGGAACTTAACGGCAAACCAGATGATCTTCCCGGAAAGGCAAAGTGACTTAAGCCCGCATACGCAGCTGTAGAAAAGCCAACTATTCCACCTGAGGTTTTTGATAAGAAGCAAGCATCGTCTACTTTATCAAAAGTGCCGAACGAGATTCTCGAAGAATTCGCTCAATTCTACCTTAGCAAAAGATCAAGATCCGATGTCTCTTCTTCTCAAGAGAAAGAGACCCACTCTGCCAATGCCGCAGGTATCTTCACACCTAAGTCAAGTAAGAACCTCCCTTAGGTTGTTGACTCGGGAGCTTCGAACCGCCGGGTCAACTGACGACTTCTCTTATCTTTCAAACGATGTCGGTAATGTTTCAATTGCCCTTGCTAATGGTGAAACTCTTCCTATTCAAGGAATTATTATCGCTTAGCGCTTGTGCTAAGGAAGAGTTGAAGAAATTTAACAAGGAATTCTTCTCTAACCTTCCAAGCCGTGTGGTCCAAGCTAAAGAGAAGATGGAAAATGTTCAGAGGCTGATTCAGCTTTCTCCTTTGAATGTAAATCTTCACCATGAGGAATCGGTTGCGGTTAAGGAGTACGGAGATTTTAGTAGGGCGGAAGAAAGTTTTCTCAAGCAAAAATCCCGAGATATTAGTGGCTTGGGCTTAACTTCCTCTCTTTGCGAGAGAGGGTCTTGCTCTTCCGAGACCGGTCCAGGCGGGAAACCAACCAAAGTTCTAAGTCAACGTCGGCACCGCCGTCCCCCAGCCCAGCCGCTTGCTCTGGCTCATCAGCAGCATAGGTTATCTGGGGAACGAAGGGAATCCCAAAAATCCAAGCAAAGAGAATACAGATTCCCACCTAGATAGTGAAAATGTTGAGGTCAAGACGAAGGTTCACGATCTGTGGATGATTGAACCACATTGTGAACTTGCTCACTTCAGTCTCTCTTTTCTTCTTCATTCTCAACAGGAATGCATCAACAAAACTGCCCTTTAAAAGGGTCCTGGCATTTTTTTTGATGAGTTTTCTCCTCTTCCTGTTCTATTCATCTGCAACGGTTTTGCGCTAGCGCGCCTTCCGTAGCGCGCTAGCGCGCGTACTCCCTCCCACTTCCAGACGAGTCAGATTTTTTCCGAAATTGTTGTAAAGTGAAAATGGAGAACTTCTTAGAACTATTTAAACACGACGTTTCCTAGGGAGTCGGCATCCATTATGTGGAAGTTGGGTCACATCGTGGATGTACATAATTGGAGATTGATCTCCTCGCTTACACTCAGCAAAGGTATAAGCTTCTCTCCAGCTCAAGATCGCTGCTTTCTTTTTCCTTAAAAAAAAAGTAGCACCTTTCACTTTCATTACAACCGACTTCATCCCCAGATTTCTGGCGGATCGCCCGACATGTTCTGCAGTTGCTTCAGCAGCATACCGAGAAAGACGAGACCGCCCTTTGATTTCCTCCAAACAACCCGCGGAAGCCCCAGTTTTTTTATTCCCCCTAGCATCTGTAACGGTTACAAAGGTATTATTTCGGTGGTAAATGGACAAAATCTTTGTTTTTCCGCTCCAATTGCTCATCTTCCTCCGAGATGCTCTGTACGAAGTTCATGGATTTTAAACTCCTGCCCGCAATAACTTGTTGCTCTACGCGCTCGGCCGTCGTGTCGTTTTTTCCATTTCGTTAAAGAATGAGAAAGCACTTGCTCTTCGTAGCGCTCTCACTCATCAGTCGCTTCTGACATTCATTCAATTTTGCTTTTCCTTAGCACAAGCGCTAAGCGATAATAATACCTTGCCATATTTATTGGGGGCGTAGATATTGAGTCTAGTCCATCCATATTGCTTTTTTGAAATGAAAGAGCTCTTTCTGAGCAGGGTTAGAATGAAGGAGATGATCGAGTTTTTGAGTTTCGATGGGGTTCTTTCTCCTGTAAAGTCGAACCTAGTTAGGAGTTAGTCTTTCCTAACCCAAAACGTTGATGGATCTTTCTATTTCTAGGCTGAGCTTACAGCCATATAGTTCGCTCCAAGGGAAAAATGGAGTGGAGACTTCCTTAGCACAAGCGCTAAGCGATAATAATTCCTTTCCCATATCGTCTTTCATCCATTGGGATGATATCTTTCTTTGTTGGAGCTAGAACTCTCCCGATTCATTACTGGGACTGCATTTGTATACTTTCACTTTCTATTTCTATAATATATATATAATTGGGCTAAGCAGTCTGATTGGAACTTGTTGATTCTGTCCTTGAGTGATGGTGAAGTCTTGCTAAGAGTGATTTGCTTTTCACGTGCGCTTTGGTTGTCCGTTGTCTAGGAGATGGAAGATATGGAAGCGATCATGCCAGCTCTAGCGCACCTAATACCATATGAGCTACATTGTGGAGTATGGTCAGTACATAGATGGGTGGAGCCAGCTTTGCATACTCTATTTTAGGAAAAAAAGCAGTAGCCCAATTATATATATATTAGTGTCCTAAAACTTTTCAGGTATAAACAGTTAAGTTGAGGGTCTTTGGTGCCCACCGGATTCATGGCCTGTCAATATCTCAAAGTGTGTAAACCTTGTGACACGTTTAGTGTTTATTGGTTTGGGTAGTAAATCAAGGTATGATCTAGAAAATTATTTATTTTCGGTATTATGATAGTATTACGGAGGATGAAGAATGAGTTTTCTGGACTCAGATTTGAGTTTACCCCGTTGTTGATTGGTGCGGTGATCTTGATAACTGCGTATCTACTTCAGGTTTCGTGTTCTTGCGAGTGGGAGGTGTGGCATCCTAGTCTAGTCGATGCCTTGCACTCTCTACCATGGGAGTCGAGTGCTTTGTGCGTTATGCCTGAAAAATGGCCATAATTCATACGCCCTATCTATAGTAACTTTTTGCTCTTTTGGTATATCTATTGCTATAGTGGATAAAAGGACAGAAGAATTGTAATATTACGCATCATATAAGGTATACTGCTATGCTAAACTATGCGCAAGTAAACTATTTATAGTAACATCGTATGTTATGCTAGACTACGAAAGCGATAAACTCTCTAAGGAAAAGAAAGAGGAAAGGGGAGCGGTCGAGTGCTCATCGAAAGAAAGATGAGTTGGTCGAGTTGATTCCCTCTCCTTTCCCCCACCCGAGTTCTTAAAAAACTCCCTTAATAACGAGTCTATAGAACGGAATGGAGCGCTTAAGATTTGAGTCCTAAAAGGTTGGTTCGAAGGCCGGCCCTGAAAAACCAGTGATCTATCCCGCCAGTCTATCTATACGAACCGACTGTCTTATTTCGGAACAGGCGGATGGTGCGTGCAGAGAAGCAGGGCGGAGCGTTCATTAGATATGACACAAATGTTGGAAAATCCGGAGTCCAAAAGAGTTCGCAGCGGATCAAGGCAAGGCGATAATCCCTACGCTACGTCTCGGCTAGCCTAAGGTGGAAGGAACGTTTTTTTTCCGCGGGGAAGCCAGCCCACTCTAGTATAGTATATCACTTTACTGACTCGGGTCAGGAGAGAGTTCAGTCAACTGAAGTAGTGGCAGAGCCAATAGAGAGCCTTGCCTTGAATGGAAGAAGAGGCGGGCTAAATTAAATAGCTTTTTCAGCTTCCAATCGACTATCCTAGACTATATTTATACAGTACCTCTTGATTGTATTAGTAGTGCTATCTAGGTGAGTACCCATAGACCTATCAATATACTGTATCAGCAGTGGGGGGCTTTTGGGAAAAAAACTGGCTAACCTTTGATCTAAGAACCACTATCAATGCAATCTTTCATATAGAAAGTCGCGGCAAAGCAAATCAATCTTACTAGACTAGCAATTGGTATTGCTATTGGTAACACTAGGCCAGCCAGTGCCAAGAAGCAGAGAAAACAAGAATATTTGCCCTGCCCCCTATCCTTTAAATTTTCCTATTGAATCAAGATTGTTTCTTCTCTTCTTAAACGAGTCAGGTATAACGAACTTGTCTCCACATTGGATCAAGAGCAGGACCACCTCTGCTAGTTCAGCTTTAGTATCATCTGGTTTAAATGGTATGCCTTATTCAAAGGAGGCATCTGTGCCAACAATAGAAAGACCACTTTCTCGAGTGGACCGAGAGGCTGTCATAGCAATGGAGATGGGCGGCACTTTATGAAGCACACTATAACAGTATAGACGGTGGCTAATGGGAGTTGGGATTGATTGCTAGCGAACAGGGACGACTTCGAGGGGATAGTTTCGAAGTGGAAGGACAGAGAGACTAGCGGACCTAAGACCAGACCCGCTGACTCAGACGAGCCTGACAAGACAGGGAAAACAAAAGGTATTATTATCGCTTAGCGCTTGTGCTAAGCGATAATAATACCTTTCAATCTCTCTCTTCCCTTTCCTTTAACACTATACTTGTTGTGTAATAGGATCTTTCCGAAGGTGGAGTTAAGGCAGCAAGCATAGGTGCTTCGGTTTCCGGTAGCAAGTAATCAGGTATGTGTAAAGCAAATCCGTCCTGGTAGGCGCAGGAGATCAAGCAAAGCATGACGGTCTTCAGTCTAGCATTCTTGTAGTTCAAGAGTGAATAAGGAAGTGCAAGGCTAGCTGGCAGCTGTCTGATGAGTTCATCGCTCTCTATGGCCATTTGTCTTTAAGCTTCAGGCCAGTTAAAAAGAGCTGATAGGCGGATGGAAGCAAGAAAACGCCTACTTATAAGTCAGGCGCACTAGCGCACCAAGCAAGAAAACGGCTGGATTGCCTTATTCCTTCTTTCTTCCAGCTAGCTCGTGCAATCAACGATAAATTCCTTCGCCTTAGTAAGCTAGCTTTGTAAGCTAAGCAAGCCTGGTTCTCCGGGCACTACGGTAGGACGTGGATCGATCATGACGAGAATGGACTTCTCTGTAATGTAATAATAGAAGAGTCACAGTCCAGTTCCCCGGGCTATCCCCCTTCTCGACCAGACGAAGGAGATATGAATTCAATTCAGGCGGGTAAGGGCTTGGCTTGACCCTGTGTTCTCTCCTGGTCGGGTCGGAGGCGAAGACTGGCAAAGTTCATCATTCAGTGGTGGGGTGTTCATAGAAAAGAAGGCGTCGCCCAACGAGTGGCAGATTTTGATGGAGTCTCGCTTTGACGCTGGGGAGATCCATAGATTTAGATAGAGTCTCGCTCATAGATAGAGGAAGAGTACGCGCGCTAGCGCGCTACGGCTTACGCAGTTGATCGGATCAGATAACCCTTCGGGCAACCAACCAAACCCGGCACATCAAATTCCGATCAACAACTTGGAGGTATGGCTGAGTGGCTTAAGGCATTGGTTTGCTAAATCGACATACAAGAAGATTGTATCATGGGTTCGAATCCCATTTCCTCCGGCACGGAAGTGGAACGGGCGGGCGAAATTACATGAGAGAAAGAAAGAACCTCTTGGTGGAATTCCCCGGAGGACAGAATAGCACTACTTAGTGACTAGGAGCGGAAAGCCCGTTACGCGTTGTTTTTGTTTTGTTTGACCGGCCTATCTTCTTTCTATAAGCAAGCTCCCTCCGGCCGTCCAGTCCCTGGGCGGCTCTCGGTTCTTGAGCATGTTGGGAGATTAGGCGGCAGCTGAAGGAGCTACTCGAAAGCTTGACGAACAAGCGAAAAAAGCCCTATATATTTTCTTAGTAAAGGGCTTTTCCCTTACTAGTCAAGTGGTAAGGTAGGGCGCTATTCGATGAAGAAAACAGACTTTAGGAAAGTGGTTCAGGTAGCTCAGCTGGTTAGAGCAAAGGACTGAAAATCCTTGTGTCAGTGGTTCGAATCCACTTCTAAGCGGGCGAAGGGTCCAAAGGACAGGTAGCTGGGAGCGAGCCGGATTTTGAAATGAAAGTGAAAGAGGAAGCCAAAAAATGTGAGCGCTCCTGCACTATACGGCTTTTTGGCGTCGCCCTATCTTGCTGGAGGCAGATTTTATAAAAAAAGCGGTTGATTACTCGGATTGGTTCTCGCGTCCCTGTGCCCAAAAGGATGGGCGAGTTCGGTGCAAGTGTTCATCGATCGGGTGGATCTATATGCTCCGGGGGGTGAGACGAGGTGTAGCGCAGTCTGGTCAGCGCATCTGTTTTGGGTACAGAGGGCCATAGGTTCGAATCCTGTCACCTTGATGTGGTATTCTCAGGGGCCGAAGTGCAAAGCCCTGTAGCCTATCCGTAGTCAGGAAGGCAGACGAAAAGCGCACACTTTTTAAAAACTATAATGAAAAACCAACTTATATCTGTCAATGGATTCTTCTGTGATCTACTGTCGCGCATTCTTCTTTGGTTGTTGTTGAAACCATTCGTAGTATCGATTATATCTTTGATATATTATATCACAGTCGGCAAATGGTTTAGAAATTCTAATGTGGATGACTTGGATAGTCTCCGTTGCGCTAGCGAGTACTTCGGATCGAGCTCAACCTCAACCTGGAAAGAGAGCACGGATGAAATGAATATTTTACTGGAATCGTCCTCCGAAGGTATTATTATCGCTTAGCGCTTGTGCTAAGGAGTGAAACAGCTTGACCATAGGGAAAGGGGAAACAGCCATTTCAGATTTTCGAGCGCAAAACGCCCTCGCTCCGGAACCTATTCCTCCTTTGGAGATTGAGGAGGCCGTTAACCAAGACGCCCTATGGTTTAAGAAGAGCTTATAAAAGGAGTTGGTGTTAAACACCGATAAGAATTCATTCTAACTAGTAGCTACTCATTACACACAAGAAAGAGTTCCGGTTTCAGTTCAGTCTACGGTCTCCCCTCAGTCGATCAAGGCAGTCGGATATCAATAATCACTTACCCCGCGTTAGTAGAGTGAGGAGTGAACGGACTCAAAGACTGTTGTCAGGAGGGGCTCCGGCTTCTAAGGAATGAGAATGAGAATCGGCACCGTTCCTGCTGTGAGAGCTTGACTGATGCTATTCTACCTTGCCTTTTTATTTACTTTTGTAAAGTAGGAAGGCCCACTTAGAGGTTTCCGAACGGTCACGCTTTACCGCGTTGTCTCATTGGTAAGGGGGCTATGAGCTAAGCTATACTTGTAATCAAAGGCTGACCCCGCGGAGAACCATCTAATGCTGTACTAGACTAGCTACTGTATGGCGCAAAAAAGAGCTCGTTAGGAGTCGTGGTTGGTGAATCCAAACGCTTGCGAGAAGCGTCTGTTCCGCTTTATCCTTTAACTAATTTTATTACATAAAGAATTTTATCCACTGGTCTTTCTACGCTCGATCTCTACTCCCCGAAAGGTTACTCTCCTTTCTACCGAGCAAGCTCCATTCATGCCCAACCATCGCACACAAGAGACAGCCCTTCGGACCTATGGCGAACCAGTATCGTACTCTAGGGCGGTCTAGTGAGAGCAAATGATCAAGCAAGAACGTGCCTACACCCGTTGATGCACTTCGTTGACTAGTGAAGGGAGTGAACCCTTGGGGCTAACGTTGCCACTGGGGTCGCTCATCTTACTCTAGGGTAGCACTCTCTATGGAAAGAAGAGTGGTTGTGCTTCACTAGCCAAGTCCATGCACCTACAGCTCGATCTACTAGCGCTCTCTTCGATCCTTCCAGGTCAAGACCTTCGCTTTACTCTCCCTTATGAACCCTTGGAAGAACTAAAAAGAAAGAAAGAACTCACTAGAAAGCAAGCTACCTTGAGGACTCTAATAAGCTGTAAGACGGCGGGAAGGCAAAGAAAGGTTTAAGAATTCCACAGTCTTGACTGCTAGGCTATCCTATTACGAAATTGGGTATTGCGTATAGAAAGAGGACTCCTTTCTTTTATGTGTGGATTGAAGTGCGTGATAGATCTTTCCGTAAGTTTTCTTTGTTTTTTTGTCGAGATTTTGTTGGCGTTAAGTGTACCGCCCTCGATCAAACTAGGGGTACAAGATCGAAAAGAATGCTTTGCATTCCAAGTGAGATGCCCAAGATAAAAGGAACGAGGGGAAGAATCGACGAGGTTCTTTATATAGCTCGACCAGAGGAATCCATAACAAAAAATCCTGAATAAAAAAGAAAAGCGTGACGAGAATTCTCAACCCAAGATGTTAGAAGG
>NW_028290478.1:92500-95000 GCF_965113065.1 Corylus avellana
CCTTTCAGGGCCTATCCGAAAGAGAATCCAGTACTTCTTGGTCGTGAATATCTGAATAGGACAAACCGCCCCGTGGATATCTTTGCTTCGGAACAAAACAATTAGAATTAGGCTCGCGGTCAACTGGAATGTGTATTATCTATATAGGGGATCTTTCAATTGAGAAGATCCGTCGACCTGAGAGACGAAGAGAAAGGTCTATCTATTTTATTTAGTTATTCAGTTAAACCAATGATTCGTTATTGTAACAGATAGCAACAACCATTTCATCCGACATGCGTATTTTTTATTTTCCAATGGATTTACATCTTTCATTAATGGAAATTTTTTGATGTAGTGAGTAATAGCTCTGGTTGTTCGCTGTTCAAGAATTCTTGTTTAGGCAGTTCATATCATCCATACATAATGTTTTGATCTAAGATTTCAATTCTTCCGTGTTTCAGCAGTAGTATATTGTTCCACGGAGCTAAGGTCCAAAATATGGAAGAAAGCGGTGTTTCCACGACTCTACCACCCAGTCAATTCTGTTCCGCTTAATCCCTATTTCATGGCCACATATCTTTCCGGCTAAGGAATGGGAAACCTTTCTCTTGTTACATGAATCCAATTTTTGTTTCATCCGGGAAAAGCCATCTTTTTTTCAACAATGTCTTTGTCATTTGATCCAATAGCGTTCCGTTAGATAGGAACAGATTTGATAAATACTGATAACTCTCGGATGGAGTATTAAAACGGAAAAATCCATTAGATAATGAACTATTGGTTCTAAGCCATCTCTGGCGATAAATCAACAATTCGAAGTGCTTTTCTTGCGTATTCTTGATAAACCAGCGTTTATATATAGATGTAGGAAGATCTGTTTGGGAAGTAAGAAGCCCCTTTGGCATCTCTTCATCTGCAAAGAATTCTCGATGTGAAAACACAGAGACAAAGGGCTGATCTTTGAATAGGAAAAAAAGTGGATCTGCAGGGTCCCAAATGAATTGGCTTATTAGAAAAAAGCCTTGTTCTTTGGAAGATCTGTCTTTTGTCTGGTACTGCACGGTTCTACTCTGCAAGAACTCCGAATCATTCTCTTTCATCTCCTCTCCTTAGCACAAGCGCTAAGCGATAATAATACCTTTTAGTCGAGCGGATTTCATCTCATCCTCTTCATCATAAATGATCCGCTTGCCCCGAAATGACCTAGCCCAATAGGGAAATCCCAATTCATTGGGCCTTTCGATACAATCAAATAGAAAGCCCCAAGGGCGCCATATTCTAGGAGCCCAAACTATGTGATTGAATAAATCCTCCTCTATCTGTTGCGGGTCGAGGACTCCTTCTCGTTCCCCTTCTTCAAACTCCGATTCGTATTGTTCATAGAGAAATCTCTGATCAACGATAGAACAAGATCCATTTTGCATCATATCTAAGGGATTCCTTGGTTCGGGCCGAAGAAGCAATGTCACTCGATCATTATCAAACTGACTGCAATCTTTTTCTGTCCGTGAGGATCCCACCAGGGTGCCTTCTACTTCTAATAGGCCATGAACTAGATCAGAATCATTCTCAACGAGTCCATAAGAAGTGATCCCATTTTTTTCATCGGGTCCGGGTAGAGACCAAAGGTCTTGAGCGACCGATCCGGCAGAACAACTCAAAAGATAAAGAAGTATCGTTAATTTCTTCATGCTCGTTCCAAGTTCGAAGTACCATTTGTACAAATAAGAATCCCCTTCGTTACATGATTTCTTCTTCATATAGATAGATATAGGATCTATGGAGCAATTACTTAGAAGTACATTTTGTGCAACAGCCCTTCCTATCTGATAGAAAAGGATCCCATGATCATGAACCGATCTTACCTGGGATCGCAAATCCCAAGTTTGTCTATGAAGAGCAGATCTAATTATATCAGTGTCTATAATTAATTTATTCTGTGTAATACTAATCGATAGGGCCTCATTGGTAAGTGCTACAAGATCTCGTACATTGGAACCCATGGTTATGGACCCGAATCCATTAGTATGGAACATTTTCTTTTCCAAGTGAAATCCCCTAGTATATGAAAGAGTGAAAAAGTGCTTTCGTTGTTGTGGAATAAGAAGCCTTCGTATCTTAATGCATGTATTTAATTTATTCGGAGCTATTAGAGCGGGATCTACTTTTTGGGGAAGATGAGTCGAAGCAATAACAAGAATCTTTCTAGTGGAACGTCTTTCACAATCCCTGGAGAGATAGTTCACTAATAGACCGAGGGATAAGTAATTCGACTCATTCACATCTAGATCATGAATGTTTGGAATCCATATTATGCAAGGAGACATTGCTTTTGCTAATTCGAATTGAAGGGTGATATAAAATCGGTCTATTTCCGGCATCATATCCATAGTTAGCGCATTCGTCATAGTTAGAAGCTCCAGCTCCGTATCAAGGTCACGGTCAATATCGTCACTATCATCAATATCGTCACTATCCTCAATAAGAAAACCCTTAGGCTTGTTATCCAGGAACTTGT
>NW_028290478.1:102500-105000 GCF_965113065.1 Corylus avellana
ATCTGTGCTGAATCTGAAAGTGAAGAAGCAGATGTTGTTGTAGAAGGTGAAGATGAGGAGGCTGAGGGGGGGTAACTTCTCCTTCTTCCTTAGGTTCATCGTCGTTGGTCCTTAAATTCACTTGTTGGGTGTTGAGCGTTGAATAAGACTATTTACACCCTCGAAAAATAGTCTTTATTTTATTTATATAGGAAATTATGAGAGTTCCTTTCTTCAGTCTCCCACCTCCTCACTCTAACCGCTCCGCCTGAATGTATCAAGGCGTACGGACAACTAGGTCGTCTACCTTCTTCGTTGGAGGCGTGCATACAAGGATAAGGGACTTAGACATACAGAGATAAGTTACTTCTCTCTATGTCTAATTGGCGTTAGTACTCTGTCTGGTGCTTCTGCCTTATACTGTTCCTGAACGGGCTTAAGGAATGAACAGCAAGGAGACTCTCGGTCAGACCTAATATCTCTCTCTACGCCGCAGTCCCTAAGTTGGGACTAATCACAGCCTTCTCGTCTTGGACCTGTTTTTCAGCCAGAAGTGTTCTCTGAAACGCTAACACTTATCTCGCTGCAGGTGATCCAAGTTTCTGTGATCACATACGATATCTCTTAGTTTGACTTTTGAAAGAGTTTTCAATCGAGTTTATAAACTATAATTACACGATAAACTACATAGGACCTTACTTTTTAGGATTCTTGGATGTAACTGGTTTTGTTTGATTTCCCTACTTCATAATAGATAGGCAGACGCGAAGCGAAGGAAGAGGAAAAGGGCAGGCATAAGCAGGAGATGCCACCACTGACTGCCTATATTAGATAGGAAATAGGACAGCGGACCCTTTTACAAAAAGAAAGAACTGCGAATCTTGGTCGAAAGATGGGAAGCTACTCCGATAGCTTCCTACTCGCAGCTAGGAGAGGAATGAAAACTACAAGCTAACGAGCTCAGAGGAAAGAGGCAGCAGGTTTTAGTCCTCTATTGTTGAAAGAATGAAAGAATGGGGGGCTAAGCTTTTCTCAGAGGGAAGCGGGCTATTCGAATACAATATTGATATTTCTCTTTTTCTGACATAATGGGCCGGTACCCCTTATATTGACCTCCGGCCTCGGAGAAAGCGCCATTGACGGGCCGAATACGGACCTTTATGTGCCAAAAGTCACATTGATTTCGTGCACTAACTAAGCCGCTACTCCTGCCTTGGGACCAGTATCCAGGGAAGGCAAGGTTTTTCTTACTCCCAGACAGGAGAGGGAAGAAGCCTTCCTTTTCGCCTTTGCTTGGCCCAGCCCTTCAATCAACTTGAAGGACTTCGTAAACCCCTCTTCTTTCATTCATTTCTTTATCATATCCGGTGAATGAAGACTATTCTAGCAGATCAGACTATAATAAAGAAAATTCATCTGCACCGAAGCGTCTGCATCAAATCGTCTGATTGTAGCGTGATTGAACTCTCACAAGATCGACCTCGACCACCTCCTTTAGTGGTTACATAACCAAGGTGCATCAATCAAGTCAGGTTATGAGGCAAATTCCACTAAGAGTTGAGTCCAAAGGTAGCCCCCCGTTGTCAAAGTTGAAAGACTCGTCGCACGGACGTCGAACGAAGGAAGGTCACATTCAGGTGTCAGAGGTTCAAGAGTCGTCTGCTTCATCATTCCACCTGTCTCCAACCTGAGGCCAGACCTAAGTCGAGAGTCGTGCTTTCTCGGAACGGGAAAGATAATTCCGAGCCACCCATCCTAGTCAATAAAATATTCTTTCATCGAAAAGCTAACTGCTAACAGAGTTGGTTGGTTTCTTAGAAGGAGACCCGGACCGAAGGATCTGATTTAGCTGGTTTCCGCCTAATAATCATCGGGATTGATTGCAAGTCTGGGATCTCCCAGAAAGTTTGATTATCTGTCCCGAGGAACCAAACGTTGAACTGCTTCGAATCCTGTCTTTCGCGCTGGGGCTAAGGTTGTCCATTCGATTGAGCTTTCTCCCTTTCTATTAGTTCGTGTGTTGAACGGTCTTCGAGTCCCCCAATTGGTAATAGGGGAGTAGTCGCAATAGATAGATGGATCAAGTAGGTGTATTGGCTTGGTATGAACGCCTTTCGTGTTTTGGGGGGCAATCATAGTCATAAGGAGTATCCGAACGAATGTTGAAGAAGGTTGAGTGGGATTTTCCTTCCCTCTTTCCTTTTTTGCTTGTTCGGGGGCAGAGCTCGTACTAATTAGGGAAAGTCATTTGCTAATAGAATCGCTTGTGCAAGAAGATGTCCTCCTACTATGAGAATAGGAGCGACTTCGCTTCACTCTACTTGAAGACCCGTCAGTTGCTTCTTTGCGGTCTTTCGAACACGCAGAAAACCCTGCTGTTCCGCCTGCTCTCCCCGGTCTTAGAAAGATTTTTTGCGAGCTCGCGAGTAGACGACTATAGTGGGGCTCATGACTTTTATGACATCTGGTTGTATGACCTAACGTTGGACTCTACGGTTGTTAATGGTGTGGGAATGTTGTA
>NW_028290478.1:110000-112500 GCF_965113065.1 Corylus avellana
ACCGACCGACGCCTCACCTGCACAGGTACCTACGTAGTGTAGTGTCGGTCGCACATTCAACATAGCGTTCGGACTCATGTGCCTTCCAGAACCAGGGGTCTTCGAGCCTGCTGCGTACGATTAGCCAGCCTTGCGGCGGCAAAAGGATTAGACGTCCCCCCATGCTACGGTTCCCTGCGGTCCGAACCCGGTGCCGCATTAGGTTAGGGAGCTGGGCGATAATAGCTCCTCTGCATCCCAAAGCGCGCTGCCCTCCTAGGCGCGCAACACTAAGTAATCCAAGCCAACCCACATTACTGACTAACGGTGGATAATTATATTTTTTAGAGGTACTAAATACAACTCCATGAATGAGCAAAATGAAGGTTGCATTAATGATAAAGATCTCTGGGGAAACCGCTAAAAAAAGATTGAACATGTGGTAGGATCCGAACGAATTCTGCTTTCATTTCCCCCGTATGGAGCACTGAGTTACTTACGTTATGGTCTTAAAAAGGCAGGCTACACTGACGGCGGCGGCTAGGAGGGATCGCTAGACCAGCAGCCAGACTAACAATGAATGTGTAATGATGGTGATTCCACACCAGGCTCAATAAATAATTGAATGTAGAAAGGGGATCCTAAACAAAAAAGGAGTCCATGACCCCTTTTTAGAGCGTATAAGGAGAGGTCGAATTCCAAACTTTTCTCTCGAGTATACCCATTACCAAAAAATGGACGTCACTTTGGGACACATGCGGATAGCCAGCCGCCTCGCGTGGCTAAAAGTAAGCCAAAAGAGCTTAAACTCTTTTTTTTTAGTTCCACTGAGAAACTCGAGTCTTATAAAAGACGCCACTCTACGAGGGAAGTCCTCGGGTCGAGTCTTTGCGAGTTCATCCCAAACAAAGCGAACCCCTTCCGGGTCTTGGTCGGGAAGATGCGGATAAAACGCCAATAGCCTGATGTCAGCTTCTACGGCATAAGCTTTAAAGAAGAGAGCTATCAACGCTAATAATAATAAACATTTCATAAGAAAATCAATTTTTTTTTAATCTCAAAGGTATAGGTGAAATTTTTAACAGTCATTTCAATCTTTTTCTTCCAATTCTAAGAAAGATAAATCCCGAAAAATCCGTAAATAAATGACGAAGCCCATTAAACAGATGATAGGACAGGGATAAGGCAGTAATCTCTACGTAGATTAGGATGAGCTTTGATGAAAAAAAGAAGAATTGGTAGAAAATCTCATAGGTGAAGCAAATCAAACCTATTTTCAGACAAAGAAGATAAAAAAACAAAACTATAGTGGCTAGGAAAGCCCCGGAGATTCTATGGGAAATTGGAAACGTTGAAGTGAGCTGTGGCTTATAAATAGGAAGATGAGGAGATAACGGGCGAAGGATATTCTTTCTTTTTATAATTAGATTACCACGTCTGATTAGATCATTACATAGGAAATCCGACAATGTATTTAAAAATTCTTTCTTTTCTTCATTTTTGATGCTCTTATTTATTTCTCTTTTAATATTATCAAATGTATTTCTTAATTGTTGATTACTTAATTGTGGATTATCGGTTACTAGATCTTTCATTTGCTTTGCTTTCTTCTTTGACTGCTCTGCTCCCCCCCAAAAAAAAAGAGAGACTTGTTCTTGCTCTAAAAATTCAGAAAGACTTGTCGGAAATCGCCGGTTGGGTTGGTCCAACCGAGAAAGACATGGGACTTGTTGGGCATTGGTTGGGATTTCATTTCATACGCTATTTCGATTTTAATTTCACTTTAAAATATTATATTAGTTAAAACCTGCAATCGCTTATGCTCGGTCGGAGATAGCAGCTCGGAATGGAGCGAAGGAACTCAACCTTATTTAAATTTATTGAACTCGAAGGCGCGACAATTCATAATAGAATAACTTCGGGTGGGCGCAACATATCTACACTTCCATTCCAGTACAAGGAAGACCCAGCAGACTCAGGGCTAACGTCTGATTAGTCGGATTAGTACGATCTAGCCTCTTGGAATGGGCCTGGCTCGGGCAGCTGCTGCTCAGCGGTACCGCTCTCGACGATGGGACCAGGGATAGTCTTTCTAGTCGCTTTCTTTCTTTGCCTAGACCGGGCAATCTGACTCACTTCTTCCAAACTAAAGTCACCGCAAACAAAGGGAGCCCGGTCTAGTTGGTGAATCAGTCGACAAAGAGATGACCAAGCCTTTTTGAAGTGGACCTCGATCTCACTTCCTTGCCATTCAGGGAAAGCCTCCTGCAGCAGACTTTGGGCTGTGTGAGAAGATGCGTTAGTGCTTAAGATACCGGCCTGCCAGTTGTACCCTTCCCCTACCCTTTCCTTGGCCAAAAGCAGGGCCTGACAAGCGAAGAGCCGTGTCAATCGGTCCTTCACCACTTCTCGAGTGACTTCAGGTCGTAAATCGGCCCGAGGAAGTGTGGCCAGAAGATGAGGTCGAAGATGGCTAGCTTTCTTGCTTGCTTTCCGTTCTGGACAAGGCAGACTTGCCGTC
>NW_028290478.1:117500-125000 GCF_965113065.1 Corylus avellana
ACGCTGCCTCTGAGGAGATGTACGAATACTCATTCTCTTACCAATGTCTCTACTTCTCAAATCAATTGGAGAGGCCTCGAACGCCAAATCAAGTCATTGACAGAATGGATTTCGATCTAGGCTCTAGAATAGGATTTATGAAGAAAGAAGACCCGAGCACACGCCTGAAAGCAGCCTGACTTGAATAACCAATTGTTTTTCCTCTTTCCTCTCTGGATTGGGTCTTCCCCTGCCTCAAAGAGTAGGGTTCCATTCTGCAAGATCAAAATCGAATAGAAAGAAGTCGTCTTCTACGATGTTGAACATTTCCCTTTCAGTTAGGCAAAGAAAGAATCTCCGTGAAGGAGATATGTCTTGCCTGTCCCCGAGAGTAAACTTGACCAAGAAGACAAGGCTAATTGAATAGTGTGTACTCCACATCGGATGGGAGACCCTCTTGAAGGCGGGATCCAACCATCGATATTCCTTCGCAGTTCGAGAAAGTGAGGTAGTCTTGCCCTTCGATCGCCCGAAGATCCCGATGACTCATACAAGGCAAATACCATCCAAAGAGGCAATCTCAATTGTCTGTTGAGGACCGTGCCACTTAGTTAGCGCTGGAATACGGACTCCATTGTACAAATCAATCTAAAGAAGCCATAAAGCTACTACATATACTCCTGCTAGCTTTTAATGCCTAAAGAAAGGACTCCCCTATCCGGGGGCACGCAGGTCATTTATAGCTTCCCTGGCTTTCTTTCTAGCGGGAAGCGGGCACTTCCCTATCTTCGAAAACTCCCCATCTCGTATTCATTATATTGATTGGTCGGACTTCCATTTCTCCTTGGCCTATGTTGAATAGGACTAGCAGAAAAGCGTGACAGCTGTGGGTATTGTCCGTGAACTTTGGTTTCATTCCTTCCTCAGCACAAGCGCTAAGCGATAATAATTCCTCTTTGTTATATGTCTGCTAATAGGATTTACGGTCTGGTGGATCTATATGCCAGACGTAATAACCTTAAGACCTGTGGACTGCCTTAATCATCACTGGGTTCAGAGCGCCCGAGAAAGGGTTGTCGAAAAAGTATGTTCATATCAAGACATAGGCGATGCGTGTGTTTGCGAGAATAAGATCCATCAAAAGGGAGGTACAGAACATTGAAACGAACGCTTTCGACCCGCTTCATTTGAATAAGGGAAGAGGAAAAACACTAGCAGTGTTGTTGGTTTCTTTTATTGCATTAGGGCTCATTAGTGATCAGGCTTTCGAAAAGGCTTGCGGCATAGAGCTGAGGTAGGGTAGCTTGCTGAATGGAGATAGATTTTGAGTTGTACCGTGAGAAGTTTTTAGTTCTCGTGTGTAGTTCGAAAGAGTTAACCTATAAATATACCAACCTCAGTTCAGCAAGCAAGAAGAACCTAACGGAGCTTTTTATAATATTGAATAAAAGTTCTCATATGGATTTCATCTGCTGTCCACTGTTAGTTCTTGAGAGGAGGCTTTGCTTACCTATATACGTTCCCACCTAACTAACGAAATGTATTGTTTCTCCTCTGTTCTGAGATAGAGGTTCTATAAGGTCTTCGTTGTTCCTACACCGCAAAGAGAAGCAAGGAATTATTATCGCTTAGCGCTTGTGCTAAGGAATGAGATTGCAATTTAGTTTAGCTTGAACTAATGAGTGAGCCATCCTTGCGTCTAATGCTTCCGAGCTTGACTTCCTTTACTTGCCTGCTAGCTCTCTAAGGTTTCTTTCTTTCTTTAATGGAAGTTCCTAAGGGTGGTCGAAGACTATGGAATGCCTTATAACCTATTAGATGTAGCCATCTCTTTCCTGCCTTTCTAGTAGCTAGCCTTTCCTATTCTAGTAGTTCTCTTTCTCCTATCTGAGTAGCGGACTATCTTGTGTCTCAATTATTATTTCTCTTAATAGTCCGATTGTCCTATTATTCTTATTTCTTATCCAATCCTATCTATTCTATCTTTCTAGGTAGCTGTAGCTAGTAGTTATCCTTCTTTCTCTTATCTTTATCCCTCATGTAGTCTAGCTACCTATTACTACATTCCCTTCCTTTCTAGCTTCTATCTTCTATTGATTGACAGCTCCTATCCTAGCTTCTATTAGTCCTATCCGAGTAGCGGACGATGTTCTTTCTTATTATTTGTTTTCTTGCTCTTTACTAATAAAAGAGTTTTCTTGCTCCTTAGGCTTTTATAATAAGGCAGATATCCAATGTCTTTAATATAGTCGGCTAACGAAGCACTTTCATTCGAGTTGTAAGGCAGGCTAGCTCTCACGATGTGTAAGAATTTGTCTACGATTTGATGGCAATTCGATCGAGAAAGTACGCTACAGAATAGCCCAATCTTGATTTTCTTTCCACTTCTTGGGATCAAAAGGTAGGAAAGGACTTGTCAGCGATAAAAGCACACGAAGCGAGAACGCAACCCACTATAGTTCACTCCAAAAAGGCTTAGGAAGGAGTAGCACACTCTCCTAGGAAGGATTGCCCCGTCAACCGTGATGAATGAGTTACACAGGCCCGTTAGTTACACCGTTCTGGATAAAGAGATGGGGGGTAGGATCTTTCCTTCTTTCAGGCAGCGTAGATGCTCATGGTGCGGCATACTTGTTTACAATTGATCCCATGGTCAAAGAAAGGAAGTTGACTGATGCTACTCCGTCTTCAGCCTAGCCTATCCCGCCCACCACCCTTGCTCTAGTCCCCGGAGTAGTTTGCCAGGAAGAAAGAGCAGCTTAGGTCAAGTTTCCGTAGTAGAGTAGTTCTCTGGATAAAGAGATGGGGGGCATGATCAGAGCAGAAGACTCTCTCCATGCATTGGTCCGGTCAGTCAGGAGAAGGTTTTTCCCACCTATGCGCGAAACTGACATCATTGATCAAACCCCCGTGATTTTGGCCTAAACTCGATTTCCCTTAAGGAATTATTATCGCTTAGCGCTTGTGCTAAGGAACGACCCCTGAAAGATGCCAAAAAGTAGTGGTTTTGGCCATAGCGAGATCAAAGTTTTCCATTTCTGACATGTCGCTATAAGGGAAATTCATGTTGACTGGTTTTCCCGCTATATGAGACAAATCTTTCTCGAAATTGGATGCCTCTTTGGGGGAAATAGGCTTTAGTGATTTCACCCATAGGCGAGACAACACTTGATCGAAAAATCGATCCTGTATGAAGGAAGGTGCCATCCGTCCAATCCCGCGTTTGATCTTCCACTTGAGTCTGTGATGAATTAATGTAGTAAGGTGTCACGTCAACCTATCCACTGGATAATATGAAAGAAAAAGATAAGGCAGTGCATCTCGCCATCTATAAGGAATTATTATAGCTTAGCGCTTGTGCTAAGCGATAATAATACCTTTGAATTCGTATTGGAATTTTGATTCAAGTGAAGAGTAAGCCTATTTCTTTTTGATTCTAAGACCAGTAGTTCTAGTGGTCGACTCACCTCTTTCAAATTGTTTCTCATTATTAAGAAAAGGTAACAAAGATAAAATACGAGCTTGCTTTATAGCAATAGTAATTAATCGTTGTTGTTTTAAGTTTAATCTATTCACCCGTCTAGATAATATCTTTCCTTGTTCACTAATAAATCGACTAATTAAACTCATGTTTCTATAATCAATTCGATCCCCCGAGCCAATCGGGGGCAAACGCCCACGAAAAGATCGCTTGGATTTATCCATGATTTGTTTCTTCCTTATCCCGAAAATCCTATTTCAATGAGGGATTTTGTTTTGTTTATCTTTAAATATATGTTATATATAATATATGTCATTTTTAATCTTCCTTGGAAGGGTGACATACAAGCGATCGGATCGGTTCGATTTATTTCTTTATCTCCCCATGAATTGTATGTTTGTAACAAAAGGGACAGAATTTTCTCAATTCCAATCGACTGGGCGTATTATGTCTATTCTTTTGAGTAATATATCTGGAAATACCAATACTCATTGATTCCTTATTAGCACCATTTTGATTAGCACTATTTCGAGTACAATTGGTACATTCCAAAATAACGGTTACTCGAACATCTTTACCCTTGGCCATGAACCTCCTTTGGATTTTTGATTCACCCAACTATTCTATTTTCCGATCCAAAGAGAAGAAAGGAACGAAAAAAAAAATACGCCTTTTTATGTCCCAGCATTCCCGAAAAATATTATATTCATTTTTTTTTTTAAGCGGGTTTAATTATATGTTACGTATGTATATAAGTCTTTTATTCAGCAATCCCAAAGTTTCTTTTTTTTTTGGATAAGTATTATATCCAAAGAGAAACTATACAAAGGCACAGGGGCATACCCCAGAATACAAAAACAACACAAGAGACTAGTCTAAGAGGGGATCACAAGGACCCCATCTCAACTCAATAAGCCAACATAGACAGCTCTACTTTTTCCTAAATATCTCCTCCGAGACTCCCCATGATCTTTGAAGCCATCTGTTTTCCTGAGATGGATCAAGACCCTGGAGGGAGTTGATTCTAGCCCCGACACAAAACATGTTATCCTGAATAACAGTATACACATGTCTAGCTCGATCATGATGGGATCTCGCGTTTCTTTCTCTCCATATAGCGTACACGGCTGCAGCGAACATAAGTTTGCAAATCAGGCTACGGGTGGACTTGCCCCTGAATTGTTGAGACATCCAACAAACATTTTCCTCCCAACAAGTTGCTGGGATGAAGGGATGAAAGATTTTAGTTCCATATAGTCTTTCAAACGTCTACCGCTTTCGGCCCCTATTCGAAACAATTTCATTGCCTCGGGTTTTAACAAAAATAAGATAAAATAATCTGTTCATTTCTCAAGGGTCGAGTGCTCCTGCCCTTTTCCTCTTTAGGGCTCCTACTGCTGCCCGGTTCTTTTGTCATTTTGAATCGGAACAGGTACAACCCAGTTCATCCGATTACTACAGGGATGAACCCAATCCGGAATATAAACCAGAAAAGAAAAGCAGGTTTTAGATACTAGCGGAACCGATCACAGGAATACCAGTTACAGTACCTATCAGCCAAAGAGGAATCCTTCCAGTAGTATCGGCCATTTTAGCCCACTTCCCTCCACATTTCATCAAGTGGTCATGCTAGAGACATAAACAGTAATGGATAATTATGAGATGATATCCTCCCGAATGGGATAAGAGAATTCCTACTATTTTATTTTACTATTCTCTTTTCTTCAATTAAGAGAAGAAAAAATTGGAAAATAAAACAGCAAGTAAAAAAATGAGTAATAACCCCCAGTAGAGACTGGTACGATTCAATTCAACATTTTGTTCGTTCGGGTTTGATTATGTCGTAGCTCTATAATTCGGATTAGGTTTATCGTTGGATGAACTGCATTGCTGATATTGACCCCCCCCAAAAAAAACGGTAGGTACAGCTAGTCCGTGAACAGCCAACCATCGCACTGTAAAAATTGGATAGGTTCGATCTAAGCTTACTAATAGGGGGGCCTCCTAAAAGGATCTACTAAATTCATCGAGTTGTACCAAAGGATCAAAACGGCCAGTTATTTATGGAATTCCTTGTCGGCTCTCTGTAAAATACTCGTTTGGCCGAGGGCTCCCAAACCTATACCAGAAGAGGAAGCTAAACCCGTGCTGACGAATAACCAACCCCCTTAATTCGTCGAGTAAATAGGGAAGGTATAGGTTTGCTATGAATGACCCAGTATCGAATACAGGTAATAATATCAGCAAAAGAACGTTCTCCCGTGCTTCCAGACATGCCGAGCTCCACATATTCATGTACAGTAAAAGGGGGGATCAATTCTGTGAAAGATAGGATCCGTAAATGGAAATTCACTGAGATTTCATCTTTGTGAGATCTTCAATAGTGGTACCGAGGGTGTCTTTAGAGTATACCGAATCCGTATAGCTATCCTTCTTCTGACACAGCAACGCAATTTCAATCAATATAGAAAAGAAGTGATATAATATTTCTTTCTTCCTTTCTTGTTGCTTGTCAATGCAGAACCATGTGCCATTCAATAGAAAATTCCTCTCTTGTAGTATAGGGTTTCTTTCCATTACTGGCTTCAGACTAGAAACTGAAGATCTGGTAAAGTGCGAGTCCGCCGAGTTGGGTTCTAATAATTCATGAAAGAGATTATCATATTCCCACAATTCAATTAGATGCGAAATCTAGAAAGCCCCTTTTCATGGTTGTAGAAAAGGAATTATTATCGCTTAGCGCTTGTGCTAAGGTATTTTTGTTCGAATCCTTTCATTTTAAGGAATTATTATCGCTTAGCGCTTGTGCTAAGGAATTGGTTGGTCATACAATAACAAGTATTATAGTATATATAGTCTTCGATGAAAGAAAGAGAACAAACAATAAAATAATTGGAACAATCAATATTCGTGATGCAAGCATTGCTGTATTAGATCCAAAGGTTTTTTCTTGACCTAGCTACAAAGATGGGACTCTGTAATATTTAAAGAAAAAATGTAGAACCCAAAAGGAAAAGAACATAGGAATTACTAGTCTTAGAATCGAGTTAGACCGAAATAAAGGTTTGATTTCTTCGAGCGATCGTGCGATACTTTTTTTCTTCTTATTCGATATATTATGTGCAATTAATGAACCTACTACTGAATCTAATGAGTTAAAGTAAAGTCAAAGTGTTAGTTGGTCGTTGTTCGTTCCAAAATAGAAAATGGATTCGATACAATTATTTTTACTATTTCTTTAAAAAAGAGTTGCCATATCTCGGTAATGGGGTCTGTTGATTCGGAATCACGGGATGGGTAGATGTAACAGATCATGAATCCATTTTTTTTTCTACCTCTGTCACTCTATCTTTCTTAGTGCCGTCTATAATGATAATGACTGATGAATCAAAAACTGTCAATTGGTATTTAGCTTCGCTTCCTCAGCACAAGCGCTAAGCGATAATAATTCCTCGTATCTTCCAAAAATGGAAACCCTATATATAATAATAATAGCGGTAAGTTTATTAAAAACTATTATTATATATAAAGTTATATAATATAATAATAACGTTTCTCATTTAGCTCCTTCATGCCTACTATAACTAGTTATTTCGGTTTTATACTGGCGGCTTCAACTATAAGCCCAGCTCTATTTCTTGGTCTGAGCAAGATACGACTTATTCGAAATAAATTGAATGAACAATTCATAAAAATGAATGTTTCTGTGAGATTCCGGGTATTCAATAGTTCCTTCCCGCGTCAATTGCAAATTCTTGGTCATTGAGATTAATGGGCGATTCGGATGTTTATTTAGGTTTGGAACCCAACAAGCAAGGGCCGAGCGCGCTAGCGCGAAAGCCGTTGCGCGTTAGCAACGAACAAGCAACGGACGAGCGCGCTAGCGCGAAAGCCGTTGCGCTAACGCGCATCCGTTTTCTTGCTCTTTACTAATAAAAATAGGGCGTTTTCTTGCTTCCCCTTTCAAACAAATCGAAATGATTGAAGTTTTTCTATTTTGAATCGTGTTAGGTCTAATTCCTATTAGGTTAGATTATTCG
>NW_028290478.1:127500-140000 GCF_965113065.1 Corylus avellana
GAAGAAAAGCAGGTTTTAGATATTAGCGGAACCGATCGGAGGACTTTTTCAGAGTCCATCCCCGCCTTTATTGAGAAGGAAGAGATATAAAGGTTGGACATCCATCGCTGCCGTGATGACGCAGTTGAGTGTTCATTCGATCCACCACCCGAGGCCAGGCCGATCAAACCTATCCGTTTTTGGGTTCGATCCAGCAAGTAATCCATAAGCATCAGTAGAAGCGGAAGCATATCCAGAAGCTGATACCAATAGCAGTAGAGAAAGACGCCCGCTAATAGAAAAAGAGGCATATCCGCCGATGATAACGAGAGCAGTACCGATAGCACCAATAGCATCCCTTCCGGTTCCCTTTACTAGTAAGGGGAGCCATCACCAGGGCCGATGATCCAACCCCATACCGAGATGCCCTTATGATGACGGGCGTGATCCATAGCCGATGTTGGCTAGAAGCAGTATCAGTTGAAGCTATGGAGCACCCCTTCAAGTTTCAGATCGATATTGAGTTCCATATCCTGTTACAGATATTCAAGATGTAGAGACAGATCCAGAGCCATTTGATCGAGATCGAGTAGCAGCTATCGCGGATCCGTTTAGAGATCGGAACCCCGTTCCGGGTACACCCATTTTAGTAGCAACTGCCCCTAAGCCGGTAGGTCTCGTTCAAAAGCCACTTTAGTTGATGTGTCCCAATCAATGTGCTCGGTGATGATGTTGTCGTCGCTGATGCGCAAGTTGCTGAAGTTTATTTTCAGTGTCTTCAGAAATTAGGAGTTCACTCAAAAATCTCCGATTTCTGACACTGGTGCATTTGAGTTTGCTAAGCGCTTTTGCGTCAAGGGTGGACGCGTGGATTTATCTGCCATGTCTGCTTGTTGTTTGCTTGCTTACCTTCATCCATATGGTCTGATGGCTATATGTAAAAAATATCCATTCATTACGAAGGTTCTCTACCTTAGTAAGGATAGGTGGTGGAGGTTATAGGGTCCTTGCCAAACTCAGTCATACAAGATCTCGTCACTTTGAGTGGGTTCTTGCTATGTACACCAAGCCTCGAGGTCACAATGACTATCCATTAGAATTGTGGCTTGGCAGAGTGAGCTTTCGCTTCCTTATCTTCGAGGTTTCATTATCTCCTTCCTTAGCACAAGCGCTAAGCGATAATAATACCTTGTAAAATGAAGTTCCTTAAATACCATCTGACTCAAGGTTTAGCCCAAAAAAGAGGGCAGGAGGGAATATTTTTGTTCTAGCAATTTCTATATCAAGCATCATCTTTGTTTTTGTCTTAGGAGGTCATTTTTGTTGAACATCATTCCATCCCGCAAGAGAGTTCCCCTTGAACCGTCCTGGTTCCGCCTGAACCAACCACTCACGACATTCTCAAAGCTCTGTTGGCCTAAAAGGAAAGGTGATACCCCGCTTCAGGCAGCAAGCACCATCCACTTGCTGGAACGAGGCCTTTCTCAACTCTTGGTCTATTCTATTGACGCTCTTCCGGTCAAGACCTTCGTAACTTGACTCCACAGGGCTCATGCAAAAAAGCGACTGGGGTAGTTTGGCCTTTAAAGCTGACCGAAACACGTTATACCTAACGAACTAGCGTAGCTGTGGGACTCTCGCTAGTATTGACCTCCTGGACTAGTACCGATGGTGGCTCCTCATCCGAGGAGTAATGCACCTGTAAAGGGAGGGCATTCAGTCAAGCATCCAATCAGCAGCTGGACTGGAAAATATATACAAGAATGATTTTAGAGTTCCCATCTTTCCCGATTGGCTTTGCTTTTCTCGAATGCAGGTATGAAACCAGGAAACTCGCCTTAATTAGTAAATAAAGCGGAAACAAACCTGTGGGATAAGTCAACAAATCACATCATATATCGGATATCGCATCGGAAAGAGAGATTGATTCTCCCTTCCGGGCAAGTCCTGAGGAACGTCGACTTGATAGTCTTTATCCCCACTGGGTAAGTGGGAATCTGATTCATTGATTTGATTGAACCTAGCGGGTAGCGCGCTACTTCAAAGCTTGCACCCGGCAACGACTTTCACTTCCTAAATAGAAAGGAAGGAAGGGAAGAGGTAACTCACCAACAGGAGGAGGATATGAAATAGAGCACCAACAACCGTTCCACTCGAGCGGAACTTCTAACTTAAGCTGCTCACGTTTTTCAGCAGGGTCTGGGCTACGGGGTCCTTTTCCAACCTCTCTCTTATGCGTTCGGGGATGGCCCCTTTGAGTTGGCTTGGCCCGCGCCGATAGTCTGTCCTGTTCTTGTGATAGAAGCAGGTGCATCCGATAAATCAAAGACGACTATAATCAGGCTGAAGCTTTTAGTTTGAGTGGAGAGGAGATGAGCCGCTAAACTGAAGATAAACCCTGTAGCAGTAGGGAAGGGATGGTATGTTAATCAGATAAACGGAAGTAAGAGCTTCTTCAGCCCAGTAGCAGCGAGGTACATGAGATGCCAGAAGTCATGCACGTCTCCATGATGTGACGATTTTCTCGCTTAGCTATGCCATTTTGTTGAGGTGTATAGGGGCTGGAGCGCTGACATCATTTTGAAATTTTCCTTTCCAGCGCGCCCTCTTTATTGAAAGCTGAAAGTCGGAACCGGTGAGGTCTCATTCATTAGGCAAACACTCCCAAGGTATTATTCTCGCTTAGCGCTTGTGCTAAGGAAGAACACCCACTCTAAAGAGTGAGATCATTTAATGCCCCATGCTTTCTGTTCCACTCGTGCTTCTTTCAAGGGAAGCACTTCGTCTCACTCTCCTTAACGCATTTTTCGGGCCACTAAGGCAGATCGTAGCTCACACCTACCGAAGGAAGAGTCTTCTTACTAAGTCCGCTAACATTCCGTAGCTTCTTAAACGAAAAGGGCACTCCGCCCCTATTAGTAAAGCTTGAAAGCCCTCCTATGCTCACTTAAAGGCTTCTTTCGAGGGAAGTTTGTTTGTCCAAGCACAACCTCACTCTACTAACGCAGGGTAAGTGATTATTGATATCCGACTGCCTTGATCGACTGACTAGGAAATTTCATTGATAGCCTTTTTTGCAAACAAGCGTGCGTATCAATACATTTTCAAGGGGGGTTAGGTGGGTATTCACCTTTGGCATCTGCCTTCTCCTTTCGGAGGGTTTCAAGTTGCTGCAGAATCTGCCGATGCGCATTCTGCTGGTCTCCTCGGCTGCTTCAAGCCTTGGATGCTGATCGTGTGGGCAGAGACGAGATAAAGAGACCCCACACTAGCTCCATTGCTCCTCGAAAGTAAAGAAAAAGAGAAAGTTTAAGAAGACTTTAGTTGCCAAAAAAGGGATCATTATCAGTATAGGACGTTGGCAGAGTAATTGAAAAGAAATCCAATCAAAGGGTTCCACGGAAGCATTAGTAAACCGAATTGCTGCATCTACTATGTAGGCGATTTCTGATTTCTTAGCTTAGAGAAGGGGATCCGATTCTACTGATTGATGTGACAAAGCAAGGGCCGGTAAAAAGCCTATTTTCGAGTGTTGATGCCCTAAGAGCTATGGGATGCTCAGCTTACTCTTTCAAACCTAAGACAAGAGATCTTAGAAATGGCATCCTCACAAGGCTCCGTTGCTGGTGGTGGATTGGCCTATTTCGTTCGTGTACCTATTTCAATCTTTTGAGAAATGAAAAGACCCGCGGCCGTGCAAGATGAGATTGAAAAGAGATCACGATCAGAAGCAAGGCAAGATCAGAACTGTGGTTGTACTGAGATCCAAGTCCGGGACCATGCGTCCCAAGTCCGGTACCAAACTAGTAAGCGTACAGACGTCTGCATTGTATTTCATAAAAGTCTCGGTCGGCGGGGTGCCAGCTTGTGAGAAAGATAGCTACCGAGAGAAAAGAAAATTCTCATTTGAGAACTCTGTCCGGTACAGCTTTCAAAGGGCTTCTTTCTCGAAAACTTCACCTGCCTCTTGTTCATAAGGCAGGGTCCTCAACCCCGATTCCACTTTCTGAATAGCTCTGAATAGCTAAGGATCTTGATCCCAGTATATCCTCTCTGTCGTTGGGATCAAAGCCCCCCTTTGCCCCATGTTTCGCTAATTTGATGATAGGCCAGACTCGGCCAGGTTCGCTTCTGGAGAATGAGAAGATTCATCATCTCCAAAATTGCACAGGAGAAAGATTAAGAGAAAGAGAAAGAGGGTTACCAAGATAAGGGAAAGACTCCGCATCTTCACGGAGAATTCAACGTAACCAGAATGCTCGGAGATATGTTCCATTCTTTTTAGAACCATTTCTCTTCCTTAGCACAAGCGCTAAGCGATAATAAGATAGACATTCATGCACAACTGCAGAACCTCCTATATACATCAATAGTGGTATACTTTTGCGACCAGAGGACTCGCCTTAATTAGTAAATAAAAAAGACAAAACAAGTGGTAATTCTGTCTGTTTTGCTGAGAGGGAACCCCTTTACAAATAAGGAATACGAATACGAAGCCTGATCCGTTGTTTATGTTTATTAGCAAGCCTTTCCCCGGTTAGGTGATCAATATGTTGATCTGGATTGGCTTTCGTGTCAATTAGTCGGCCAACTTCCGGGCAGTAAGAAGTTCTCTTTCATGGATTTCCATAGTCCAGAGGTTCCCCATCTCTGTCTACGATTTTACTTGCTGCGTCGACTTTTCAAATCGGGAAAATTGTTGGGGCTTGGGGGGTTCACAGCACAGATTGGGACACTTCTACTTCTATGTCTCAGTTTGACATTTCTCTTGTTCGGTAAGGTCCATCTTTTCCATGTCGAGTTCTTCTCTTCGAGATCAATTTCATTCATTCTTTCCATTCTCAATCATTTCGTGGCTGCACATACAATCAAAGAGTCGCACACTAACCGGTAATCCTGAATCTCTAACGATCGCATGCATCTGAGAGTTCAAAGTAAGCTGATAGGAGAGAGAGGCTCTATGGCCGTTTTTCCTCTTAAGCTTCATGCCTCTTCAATCGATCGAATAAGGTGACGATGTTCTACCTGTGGAACAATCGCTTCGTTCACTTAGAACCCGGAGAACAGGGATGAGGTGGCCATTAAGGAGCTTTCTCGATATCAACTAGCTGAACTTAAAGAAGTCAAGCCACAACTGACGCCCTAAAGCAAGCAAGCCTACCAATACATTATAAGTAATATGATTAATATTGTACCATAGCACAAGCTACCAATACTAAGTCATTAAGATGACTAACATGTAATTCTCAAAGCAAGCAAGCGCATAAATAGGGGATTAATATTGATTCTAAAAGGAGCGAAAGAGGAGGGAACCACCTAAGACTCTCCTCAATATGCTCTACTCAGTAGTGCCGTTTGGACGCCAAGTATGGCAGAATGTTCACCACGGACCTGTGCTCGAGAGATAGTCAAAAGGAAAAGAGACCCTCATCTTAGACTCTGGCCACTAGATCTGGCCGCGGGAAGCATAACACGAACCGAAAGCCTTGTGTCAGTGGGATTGGTAGACAAGATTAGACGGAATAAAGCTGAAAGGAGATAATAGATTGCGGAGATTGGGGTTCCCGGGCTTCTTCTCATTCTGAGTGGCTTTAGAAATGCGCCTCAAGGCAGGGCAGGGTTAAGAATTCTTCCACCTCGATGGACCTTAATGACGACTACGATAATGACCATGATGATATGATGGCAGCGATGATAGAGATGGGATGGATGCCTCTTTCTTTCCTTACCTGATTAAAGCTATTGAAAGAATGGTGAACTGTAATTGTTCAAAGGTTGGAAGCATAGGGAAATCGGGCTATAGGTCATAAAGTGGTCTACTTGGGTCCCCTGAGCTTAATGCAATGGCGCAGCTTCTCTTTCAAACTGAATTGGGCGCTGACCCTATCTTTTCTTTCTTTTGGTATCGCCTTAAGCCTTTCTATGGCCAAAAAAAGTCTTTTTAAAGGTATTATTATCGCTTAGCGCTTGTGCTAAGGTAGTTTACTTGCTTACTTGTTAGAGGAAGGAACTTTAATTGTTTTATTTTAAGAGACAGCCTGTTGCCCTGGATGAGATTGCATTATATCTCATCAATTAAGGATGAGCCCTCTGAAGGGGGTTACAGCGGGGAACTTCCTTGGCTTCCATTAGCTCATAGCTCAACGTAATAGAAAAAGAACGCAAACAAGCAACAAAGCTAACGGCATCCGTGATAGACAGTTCAGTTAGAAATCAAATTAGGGCTTTTTGAGCTCTTTCGTGTAAACAGGAGAGCCAACTACTTTAAAGCTGGAAACGCAGGGCTTGCTCTCAAAACTTCTTATTCTCGTCCGAAGAAATGGCCTCGCTAGACCCTAACCTACGCATCCCATCAATCCAAGGGGGTCCTTGGGGATAGAAATTTCGCTATTTTCAAAGCATAGATATAAATTTCATCTAAGCTCCTTAGCACAAGCGCTAAGCGATAATAATACCTTAATGCCACCTCATCTCTGCTTTCTGGGTTTGGAATTCCGCATCTAGAGAAAGGTAGTGAAAAAGTCTCCTGACTCTCCAGAATGAACCATAGCTGCATCTCCGTCATCTGGAAAAAAAGAGAAAGCCTTGCCCGATCGTCTGATCACATTGGGGACCGTTCCCTAGTAATGTTTGGCAATACCCTTTCTGGGTACCTCAATAGCAGCTGTTTTCCTTTTCAGCTAATCTGACTTCTGAGTTAATGGATAAAACCCTTAAAGTGGTATTGAAGCTTGTGTTAGCTTATACTTCACTTTAACAAATAACAAATTGGTATCTCAGAGCGTAGGTTACTCTGAACCAGAGCGTGCAATGGATTTCCCTCAAGAAGTAAACTCTATTACCAGCCAGACCCATCAAGGTTAGGCCAATAAAAACTTCAGGTTCGATGGAACGAACTACACCTATTGGAAAGCAAGGACAACGTATGTTCTTAAAATCCTTAGATGAAAGGCGGTGTCATAGAGAGTGGAACTTCAGGCTCGTATAACCTTATCTTTGAAGAAGAATATCTTCATGTGCACCCCCTTGCTTTAATAAACCAATGCCTTAAGTCCCCACCTCAATAGCTCAGTGAGCGGTCGGCTGGGATCGATAGCAATCCTTCCCAATGCCCTTACGTAATAGGGCCTGAACGAACCTCAAGCACGAATGATGCAGACAAGGAAAGCCCATATGTCCCTTATAATTACAGTTCACTGCGCCCCCTGTCCATCGAATGGTAAAGAAGCTTGCTGGTCAGTCTCACAACAACAATGAAATTCACCATCACCGGCGAAGCGGTGAAAGTCAAGTTCATACCAAGAACCCCCCAACTCTCTACAGACAATACAGGGTTGCAGTCCTAGTCCAGAGCTAACCAACACTGCACTTCCCTCGCTTTCTTGCCACGCCTTTCAACTCACTTTACCAGGAACTACACAGACGGATCCTCAGACATATATGAATTACAAGCTCATATCCGTCAGCATCGAATCAATAGCAATAAGAAGTTCTTCTTCATTCTCTTGCTCCGTCTTACCTAATCAGTAGCACTTATTGACTTATAGCCTCTTGACTTCCCTATTTATTACAAGGAAAATCGACAAAACTTCTTGCCTCAGTTTTGTTAACCATCAAAGCCGGAAGGTAGCTTTCTGGCGGAATTTCTGGTGGGATGGGCTTCTACCCCATATACCCCCAAGAACTCTGTCAATTCCTGGTGCTATCACCTACGGAATTGCCCGCGCTGACCTTCTTAGGAAGTAAGGCGAGTCCGGCACTACAAGCAAGGGAAGAACCACTCCAGGCGAGTCTCAAATGGGAAGATGCCATGCCGAAAGCTAGAGATGAATGATGTAAGAGATCGCAGCTCAGGTTTAGCTCAGTAGCTCATTAGCTCAGTTGAATCAGTCTTTTTCGCCACGTATAATGGACAAATTGAGCCACACATTGGGCCAGTTCACTACTCCAAAAGCACATTTGAAAGGGTTCACAGCCGATTTTCTTATTACGCAAACTTGCCGTATTTCTTTACCATATGACTTCTGTAGAGCATAGCCTTAGCACAAGCGCTAAGCGATAATAATACCTTGTGTTTTCTTCTTTTTGGATTGCTGAAATCGCTCCTTTTTAAGCGAAAAGGTGAAGTGAGAATAGTCAGGAGAAATCCTGTGAAAAAGACGATCGCCTGCATCTTTTGTCCGATGCTTCGGGCGAAACCAATCCCTGGGTGTGACGGGCGGTGTTACCCATCATTCTTGCTGGAGAGATGCTCAAGCCCAGATCTCTTTATTAAGAAAAGATAGGACATCTAAAGTCAAGGCTAAGCTGGTCTTCCTCGAGAAAGTCATTGAATTGTTTAAATATCGTCCGGAGCTCGGTTGATTACTGAAGAAGGCTCTTGTCTCGGTAAGTCTGTTCTAGGCACTCTGTCTTTCCACCTGAAACCTTTATATATGGGTATCCGGCTCTCGATCGAATATGCGACTTCACCTATCCTTGCTTTCTTTGGTGCTGATACTGCCCCTTACTCTCGTGGGTAAACGCCTACTTGATTAGTCAGAACTTCCCTTCATCTTACCAGCTCAACTCGTGGACTTATCTATCCTCTTCTTTTTAAGAGATAGGGGCTACATTTTCCATTCCCGCGGGTTGCTCGTATTTCTTTATCCCAATTAAAGGTTTTTACTTTGCTTTGTTTCAGCCCTTCCCTTCATCTTACCAGGGAGCCAACCGTGCTCTTGCCCGAGTGGTGACTTCTTTCGCGAGTGAAAAGCTCGTTTCTTCCTTAGCACAAGCGCTAAGCGATAATAATACCTTGCTTTCAAAGTGACGGGTTTCGGCATTCAAAGTCAAACGATTCTTTAGATTCTCGAGGAACTGGGCGAAACAGGGAAGCTTAAGCTTTGGTAAAGAGATATGAGAGTGAGGCTAGCTTTGGGCATCCCCTAGCTAAGCCCTAAGAAAAGGGATGTGTTTAGGTGCAGAAGCCACTTCAGATATTTATTGCATTGGATTAATTTAATTCCTTTGATGCTTGCTCGGAACGGGGTCGACTCAATATCGAAGGAATTAATCCAATGCAGGTCCGGGTAGGAATCAAGGAATTGAACCCAGATAAAGCCTGTTACCTGTTGCCGATCCGATTACCGATTCATAGGATTAACCAGAAGAGAAGGAAGTTAGGACCGGCTGAAAGAAGGACAGCGGGGAAAGTTCTCTAACCTGGGAAATTTTTGATAATCCGTCTTTTTTGGACGGAAAGGGCGAGTAGAACGGGCGCGAAAATGAAACCTTCCTTCTTCGGCCTAAACCGAGATGGTGCAATACGAATGACTACTTGTGAAGTACCATGGAATTGGGGGGCATGGCACCAACACTCAAACAAACTATTCAATTACCTGCGGGAACTCACTCCCCTTTTGGGGCACTTGACCTTGGGTTTCGGACTTGAAATCCCTATTCTTCTTAGGCTCAACGAAGGCGCGTAGGGGAAATCCACCAATGGGCATAGGTAGCCAGTCTAGCAAGAGAGGACTGAGCAAGCTTCATTCAATCAATACAATAATCCCGGGAATCTGCATCGAGCTAGTGGCATGTGGCTGGTCGTAGATCACGAAGAGTGGAAGTACTGGCAGAGCTAACTCGACTCGAAGAGTTGAGATAGCTGAAAAAAGAAAGGCCATCAAAGAGCTCGGTACCGGCAAAAGCTTAAACTGGAATCTAATATATTATTAGTTAGGTTGTGAGGAAATAAAGAGGTCATTGCTTCTTAAGCGAGATCCTGGTCAATGTTAAAGTGACGGGGTCGGCTATGCATAGAGTGGTTCGGCTCGTTCCGTATTAGGAAGGTAAGCGAGCCGGGGAATTGAGTGGTTCCCACCTGAACTACCGCAAAGCGAGGGGAGGGAGGACTCAACATTAGCCCTAGTAGCTCCTATTACCTTACCACTTCTATTCCCAGTTCTTCTGCTACGACGACCTCCTTGACAGCACCGGTGACATCGACTCATCACATGGTGACTCGGTCGAAAAGTGGCATTCGGAAACCAAAGGTGCTATATGCTACTCGTCATCCTATCCAAAAGATATGGACGTCAGACCGGACTCATCGTCTCGGTTCGTCTGGTCCGCCGCGTTCTTAACCGGTCTCTTGACATATAGTTAGTTGTTTTGTATGTCGAAGTTTCGGTTTCGACCCGCGGATGACTGCTTGCTACCACTGCATCCTCAGATCCAACCTGCTATTCTCAGGCCAAGCGAGAGCCTCATTGGCGTCTTGCTATGCAAGAAGAATTTAATGCTTTGCTACGCAACAACACATGGACTCTTGTTCCTCCACGACCTGGCTTCAATATCGTTGGCTGCAAATGGGTCTATAAGACCAAACGCAAGGCAGATGGCTCCATTGAGCGCTATAAGGCTCGTCTTGCTTGTTGCCAAGGGGTTCCATCAACAGCAAGGCATTGACTTTGATGAGACCTTTAGTCCGGTTGTTAAAGCACCGACTATCCGGGTTGTTCTTTCTCTCGCTTGCGCGTATGGGTGGCCGCTTCGTCAACTTGATGTCCGCAATGCATTCTTACATGGTGATCTCATTGAGGAGGTATATATGACTCAACCACTTGGTTTCATTGATCCAGTACGACCACACTATGTCTGTCGACTCCACAAGGCCATCTATGGCCTTAACTTAAGCGGGCCCCGCAAGCATGGTTCTTCCGGTTCAGCTCAGCTCTTCGTGAGCGTGGTTTTGTTGGTAGCCGTGCTGACTCATCCCTGTTCATTCACAGTAGTGCAGCTGGGTGCATCTTTCTTTCTCCAAACCGCTATATCCATATATATATATATATATTTATTTTATTTATGGAAGATAGTCGGCCCACTTCTAGCCGTTCCAGCGATTATGCCTGTTCTAGCCCTACCATCCACCCCTATCATCATAATATAAAGGGGTACTTTCGAGCTGATCTGTAACGGATCAAAGCGACCGTTAGTCGGGCTGATCTGTGATTGGTCAAGGCGACCGAGAGGACACATACCTCCTCCATATTCCTTAAATGGGCAAGACTCGGATACTGCATGCGATAAGTATAATAGTTTACTGAACAACTACTTAGATCTTGATTGATTTGGATGCAATGGAATTTTTTCAAATTACTCCAAAAAAGCCATCCCGTGAGTATACATGACCCCACTACCTGTATAAAGCGTACATCTCTGCTCAGGGAGTAGGTCAAAGCTTTTTATAAGAAAAGTAAAAAGCTGGAATCCGAGAAGACAAGACCCCCTAAGAGCGTCTTGTAAACCAATTATTCGATCTGGAGATCCCAGCAAGGCTGCCGGAGACATCACTAAAGCCAGGGATGTCTCTTGCAAAGAAGAATTCGTAGAGATTTTCCCAGAATCCCAGTCCGGCCTACCCGACTGATATAATCTAGAATCCACTCTCCGCCCTTATTAGTAGTAGGCGAATAGTGACCCTATTTGTATGCGCATTCACACGACGGGCACGTTCCAAGATCTCCCGCAACGAGAACCTAACACATGGTTTATTGATAGTAAGCTGATTAAATAAATGGATCATAGGTTGGTTGAATATTGAGTTCCGCTTAGGCTACCTGTTCTGTTCACGCGCTACTAAGCCGCACACAGGATCTTAGACGGGTTTCGTCCCCTTTCGGGAACACCTTCTTACTAGTAGGGGCTAAGCCTGATGCAAATATACCAAAAAAGAAGATATCTATGGTCGATTCTACGAAGAGTAGATTCGCCCCTTATGTTATGGCTCGTCTCCCGCTTAGTCACTCGCGGGATTCGGATAGGGGAGCAGCAAGTCTTTTCTGAAAAAACTCGCAGTTCTCCCCCTTATCTAAAATATATCTAAAAAATATATATATATATATATTTTAGATACTAACTCTTTGGTTGGATCAGACAGGGACTTCTATAAAGATCTTTCCACTCATTCATCATACTCAAAGTCGAAGTCACGGCATGGGGGGCTCGGAAAAATAACGAGAATCGGTTTCGTGGTGGTGCTACGAGATGGCGATTTATCGTATAGAAGAATAGATCCGCGGACCTATTGATTGACCATAGATGCGAACCGATCGACCGCTATCTAAGAGAAGATAAGTAGTTCTTCTATCGTTCAAGGGCGAGGGGAGAACATGTAGCGGCTTGCCTAGATCTCGTATTTCCCGCGTAGTCCGTCGGTCAAACCAACGATTCTCTTCTCAAAGTAATAGAGAGATTCTTTTTCTTTTTCTGGTATGTAGCTCCGCGAGCTAGGAGCGCATCATCGGGGCAAGGCGAAAACGAACATAGGATCATCATCATGGCCCTTTTCTTGTTTCTTTTGTTTGTGTCCGGTCCGTTGTGTGTGTTTTTTTTTAAGGCTTATCCGGGGCTGCTGCTCTGGGGCATCAAATTCCTCTTCTTTCTTTTGCTGCTGATCTCACATCGAGAGCAGCTCCTTCTTGTTCAGGGTCATCAGATGAGAGATCTTCCTCCGATTCCGAGAAATCGGTCAAGCGGGG
>NW_028290478.1:145000-150000 GCF_965113065.1 Corylus avellana
ACAAAGTCAGCAGGAAAGAAGGTCGCATCCGCAGAAGGGGGTTCCACTCAAGCAGCAATGCCATCTCAAGCTCGTCCCATCGTTAGGATAAAAGGACCGAGAAAGTTTGCCCCTTTACCTTTCCTACAGTCACAGTTGCTTCCAGATTGGATCTCAGCAGGACTCATTACTCCAGTGCCACCTAAGGCTCCGCCAAGTCCATTACCGACATGGTATGATCCGAATGCTCGATGTGAATACCATATGCAAGGAAGGAGACATTGGACTTATGATTGCTATGACCTTAAACATAAGATTCAGGACCTCATCGAAATGCACTTGTTTATTCGCATAACCAAATTTTTATTATTCAATATAAAACTGTCCCATGCTTGCTATAATCATTCCCTTACTCTAGTGGGGCATACTTCTATCTGTCTGTCCTATAGGGCACACTCATCCATTCCTATCGTCTCGGAAGTAGGAGTTGCAGCTAAGCTAATGGCAGCCCTCTTCTCTTGCTTCCTAGCTTCACCCCCTATCGACCGATGCTCTATACGCCAACCTCTTCTGGCACTACTTCAACAGCTTGACTAGCTTGGACTGGTATACTTCTCCTCTTTGCTAGACTTCCTCTTCTCTAATGCATATGAAATGTCGCTTGCATCTAATATAGGCTTCTTTTCATCAGCTTGCATCCCTTTTCTTGCTTATTTCTGGGATTAAATTCTTCTCTTATTGGCGCTCGGGCTCCTGTCTCGGGGGATCCCATCGCTCCCTTCGGTGAAAGAAGCCTCTTCCTTAATGTCTCTTTATTAATGGAATATCTATCTAAAGCAACAAGCCAAGCGTACTTCCTATCAACTCAGCCAACTCTCTCATTCACCGAACTACCAAGGTGCCAAATTTCCTTAGCTCCAAAGCATGCCAGTTAAAGAACTCCTTCGGTATACTCTTAATACAAACGCTACTCCGTATAAGTAATTAATAAAAGAAAAAACCAACCAGCTGGGGGAGTTCCCCCAACCCCCCTTTAGCGCTCCCCGTCTCCAACCAGCAACTCAACAGCAACCTTGCAACCTTAAAGAGCTGTCAGATAACTCAAGTAGAAATAGAAAGAGAAATATCATATGTAACCACTGAACCTGTATCCTGGTACGTCGATGGAGACAACGAGCTCCTGTGTGTTAAATTCTCTTCGTTAACTTGCTTGGGAGCCGACGAGGCTTGGAAATGGAAACTAGCTTGCCTAAATGCCTTGAGCTGATGGCGTAAAACCGCGAGGGGTGACGATCCTGCACCACGAAGCAAGGAAGAGAAGCGTAAGAGTCCAATCGGACGAGATCCAATAGGATACAGACAAGAAGGCAGTGGTCGAGAAACAGTCCGGGGAATGCTAGCCGGAAGGTATATTTATAAGTTTGACTAAATCCTCCCGTAGGCTGGAGACAGCGATCTCCTTTCTACATGCAAGTTAAACTGCGACGCCGGCTCCATACCCCTGATATAGGTAAGGAGGCACGGGCAGAAGAACAGGAAGAAGTGTTAGAGCGTTTGGGCACCACACCTGTGGTTCCCTTCACTCGCTTCAAAGGAAAGAAACAAGGAAGTGGGAGTAATATGTAGCTTGAGAAGACGGATGGACTCTCTTTGTTGCTAGCGGGCTGACGCCCATTTCGTTTCGATTGGCCCGCCCCTTATTTTCCCTATCCGGACCTGTTCTTACTGCTGCGCTAACCAACAGCCTGAGTAGCCAAGCTAGGAATACCCAAAAAAAGGGAACTCTCTTTTCGGACTAGAGGAAAGCTAGGAAATAGATCTGAAAGTAGCTTTAAAGGCTTATTCAGAAGATGTTCCTCCGTGTCTCCTTACCTAGGGGGAAAGAAAGCAACAACAACGGATTACCCGATCGGATAATAGGTTGCTAGCTCATAGCTACAGCTGTTATGCTAGCTACAGGGTTTACCCGCCAGTAAGAGGAGAAGGATAACATGAGGGATAGGAAGCCCCTAGAAACCGGGGAGGGAGTTAGGAGTTATTCGTGGAGCGGTAACAGCAAGCCAAGCAAGGAGCTACAAGCAGTTCGGGCAATCGGGCGCGGGGATCGGATTGGGTCAACCGGTAAACTAGTATTGCGTAGAAAGATGCTCCTTCCTCAACTAAAGAAAAAAGAAGGGCATCCTGGCTAATCAAGTAGGGGCAAGTGTAAGCTTCAGGATTGGGAGTTATTGTAGCTGCTTCATAATTTTATAAGCCCCGCTACCTAGGGGGCCCCTCTCTGATAAGGAAGGAAATATTAAGATATTCTTATGGAACTTCTTTCAATAACTCTGTCTCTTTTTTTTGGTTTCTTTGCCATAGCGTCAATCATTTCTTGCTGTAAAAGGGGAGGATCATTGGGTATACTCTTTCCTTCACTCCTGACTGTGTCAACGATTCTTTTTATTTTTTTTGCGCCTAAAGAAAGTAAAAGAATTGTTCTAGAATGGTTATTCCTTACTTTGGGGCCAGTAGAACAAGTGCCAAGCGAACCCTGCCATTTACCTATAAACAACGAAACGGGAGTTCTTATCCTTTCTTTCATCTGGCTTTTCCTTCTTTTCCTTATAGTCTCGGTCGTCATAATTTGCAAACGTATTTATAAAGAGCTTCCGCATGCCACTCCTTTCGAAATAACTTTCTTCTTTTTGATTTTCCTCCTTCTAATAATCAACGTGAAGTTTCCAGTCGCCGCCTGCGACATTCGAAGCGGTTCTCCAGGGATTGGGTTTCCTTCTGCTGATCCGGGGATTCCACCGGAACCCGGCATGCCCCAAGGCGCACCCGGGCATGAAATCGAGCACCCGATCCCGCCGCCGCCGGAGATTCCGCGGCTAGACCAGCCCTTAATAAGCGATCTAGAGCGTTTCATCGAGCTGCAGCGGCGCTTTAATTTTGATTATCCGGGTCGTCACCGGATAACGGACTTGGCGGAATTCGCCGGCCTATTAGAAAGGGCCGTTACAATAGAGATACATATCGAAGCCGCTTTGGTCTTCGATGGCTATGATCCCGATCGAATCCGGGGTCGGATAAACGAGATAAGGGGGATCCTCTTTACGCATCCTACTGGGGCGCCCCTTCTATCGGAGCAAACCCTTGACCGATATTTAAATGAGATCGAAACGAATGGAACGCGGCAGAGCGCTCCCTATATGCGGGTAGTACGCGCCATTCGTAATTAAAATCTTATTCTTTAGTCTTTCTTAGGAGTTGGATGGAATCCCTTCTCTTCATAAAAAATTCTCGGCGTCGAGAGAGATTTGATATTCCGTAAGTAACTCAGTGAGTGCTTTCTAAGAAGGGCTTGGCTTGGAAGAAGAAAATGAAATACGAACAACCGCGCTGGTCGTAATAGATCGACTTTCATGCTAGTTCTTGCTCCAGCATGAAAGTTCCATTTCAGGGAAGGACGACGTACCATGATACTTTCTGTTTTGTCTAGCCCTGCTTTTGTCTCTGGTTTGATGGTTGCACGTGCTAAAAATCCGGTACATTCCGTTTTGTTTCCCATCCTAGTCTTTCGCGACACTTCAGGTTTACTTCTTTTGTTAGGTCTCGACTTCTCCGCTATGATCTTCCCAGTAGTTCATATAGGAGCTATAGCCGTTTCATTCCTATTCGTTGTTATGATGTTCCATATTCAAATAGCGGAGATTCACGAAGAAGTATTGCGCTATTTACCAGTGAGTGGTATTATTGGACTGATCTTTTGGTGGGAAATGTTCTTCATTTTAGATAATGAAACCATTCCATTACTACCAACCCAAAGAAATACGACCTCTCTGAGATATACGGTTTATGCCGGAAAGGTACGAAGTTGGACTAATTTGGAAACATTGGGCAATTTACTTTATACCTACTATTCCGTCTGGTTTTTGGTTCCTAGTCTTATTTTATTAGTAGCCATGATTGGGGCTATAGTACTGACTATGCATAGGACTACTAAGGTGAAAAGACAGGATGTATTCCGACGAAATGCTATTGATTTTAGGAGGACTATAATGAGGAGGACGACAGACCCACTCACGATCTACTAAAGGGCAAGTAGCTTGATTGGAGAATCAAGATTTGGTTCAAATCCAATTCGTGAGATGGCAGTGATCTTTAGCCGATCATGGCCATAATGTGCTGTTTTCTTCGGATTCATTAGAACCTTCTTTTTCAGAGCGAGACTCTCCAGGAGAAGTCGTGTTTAAATAGTTTCAAGTCAGCAGGTCAAGCAAGGGATAAAAAACCAGCTTTCGCTTCCTCTCCTTGTGCAGAGCTTCCCTTCCTTCGCTAACTCGCTGCTCGCCTCTTAAACTTGGGTTGGGTCCTCGGGCCTTAACTAAATCAACGTTCAATCCAACCTTGAGGGAAGGCACCGTAGCAACATCCTTATAACATTGGGCACATTGTAAACACAGAGAAGGGACACCTTTTCCCAACTGACATCGTAGATCCAATAACACTTGCTACTTACGAGGCGGGGAAGATCAACTTGTCTTTACCTTTTAGTTATCATACCATGAGGACGAGCAGTCGACTATGGTCTTTGTTCATAGACCCTATTCGTCAGCCTATATCTAATACCCTTTTATGCCCCTGACTTTCATGTAGGGAAATCTCTCCATCTATAAAATTGCTTATTCAAGTACGGCTGCTTTCAGGTTACTACTATAAAGAGGTAGTTTGCTCCTAGCCATACTCGACTACCTTATACGTCTTCGATGTCACTGACTTTCTCACTTGAATCGGCGAAGAACCGAAGCCTTGTCTTTGTGAACCCCTTCTCTCACCTTTCAGTACAAGGAAGGTGTCCATCTATGGGGCAATCAATCCTAACAAAACCAAAAGACCGACTTTAAACGGGATCCACGAGAAAGAAGAACAAAGGCACATCACTACATATAAGATAAGAAATCGGGCACTCAAGACGGGAAAGAAAAATCAACCTTATTGAGCGGGAAGCGCGGGCAATCCCATGCTTGTTCGCTGCA
>NW_028290478.1:155000-162500 GCF_965113065.1 Corylus avellana
GCATCATCTCTTCCCTATTCTAGCTTGTAAGCAGGGTCTTTTCTCTCTTTCTTTATCCAGCTATCAGCAGTTCAGACGCAGCTGACGTGAGCTTCTATCAACTTCACAGTTTTCTCTTTAGTGCTATACTCGCTTTCCTTCTATTAATTAGTAAATGGGCGAGGTAGGGGGGGCCCGTCCTCATTCCTATCATAGTCATAGCAGTGAGCCGGGCAAACAACTCTTCACTCTGACGGTTCCCCTCTTCCTGTTGTCAGTTGGGAGTAAGAAAAAGCAGGAAAAACAGTCCATTTTGAGGTCTCATAATCAAGGTGAAACAGAAAATGCTATTTATGAAGGGAAATTCGCATTGACAAAGCAACTTTATCTCCCCAATGCGAAGTTTGGGAGTGATGTTGAGTAGCAGTCATCTTTGACCTGGACGGCTACCCAGATTCTTAAGCTATAAGTCCCCCCTCGCTTCTCGTACCCGAACGTCAGACACGATCGAAGGAATGATCATAGCAACCTATCTGCCTACTCGATCTGTCTCATCAAGTTTGAGGCGGGGACGGAGACCTACCCTGCAACATCGAAATGAGCTTTACGGGCCCCCCCTACTAACGAGAACTATCGACTTCACTAGCAGTCGGATAGGAAGCTGTGATCAACCAACTGCTCGCTAAATCCAGGCAAATGGGAAGTGAACGGAACTCACTAGAATGCAAGATAAGTTGCTCGTAGGCGGGCACCCCGTATGTGCCCGGTCTACAACTCTTGGGGAGGGACCTCCGCCTCAACCGAGCTACAGCTAGAGCATGCGAGCTTGTTCCATTCTACACCCATTCGGGATTGGAGCCACTGAACATCAACCCCATCCTGCCAAAGAAAAGAAAGTCAATCTTGTCACCAGTTTAGAGCTTTCTGAGGAGAGATGGCGCTAACAAAGTAGTTCATTCGATGTTAGATCGTGACTTATGATTTTTCGATCTCAACTGCTGGTGTGAGACAAAAAGAAAAAGGAGCCTTCTTTTGATTCAACCGATTGCGAATCAACAACTGTGACACTAGACAAGCAAGGCAATCAACCGGATCGGGGAAGAGAACTCACTTTGTCGAGTTCGGTCTGGTTCGAGTTCTGAAGGTTATAAAATATCTAGGCCGAAGGTTGCAGCATTTTTTGGGGTCTGATTCAAGCTCAGAGGAAGGCGAAGGGGAGGAGAAAGCCTCTGTTATTAGCTTTTGCTTTTGCGTCCGTGCTCGCGCATTCATTTACTAGAAAGTGAGCCTCTTTAGCTTGAGCACGATCTGCTGCGGATGAATGGAGGGTTCTTGCTGTGCCCGCTTTAGGCCCTTTTATTGAAGTCTTTTATGATGGCATTAGATGCTTCAAACGAAGGATTTGGATAGAGGAAACTTGTCATAGAATTGATGTTTCGATTGAGGCTATAAAGATTGAATCAGTGAAGGGGTAGCCTGGTCAACCAGGCAAGACGGAATAACTTCCTATATGACAGGATCGGCAAGCCAAGAAAAGCGAGAAGGAGCTCAGTTCGTGGGGTAACCTCTCAATCTCGTAGTGAGCGGGGTTAACTCAATGAGAGTAGACGGTTTTCCACGTGGAATGAATAATATAATCATAGGAAAGAATCGTATGATGAAGAGTGCTAGTTTTTTACAAAGATTTTGGTGCACAAGAGATTCTCTAACTAAAGAGTATGTTTGGGAACTAGCCCAGCGACCCTGGATAGCGATCCCTAGAGAGAGAGGAAGGAAACTGCGCATGAAAGGGCAGAGAGAGCGGGGGTACTTCAGGCTGCTGGTCACGCTCCAGAGCTTCCTAATAGGCGCATAGGAAAGAACTCAATGCCCAGCTACTCAATCCCAACTAGCAGTTCATATTACAGAGGTAAGCCCTTATCCCAGTCCTTTGGAATGGAGGGACGGGCAAGCAAGATGCCTTTAAGAGTTAAGAGTGTACGGAGGTAGGAAAAGCGGTCTCTTAGACAAATAGTTGTGTAACGAAATAAGACGCTACTCGGATAGCTTCAGCTAGGCGGATACGAAGGAAAGAGCAGATAAAACTGCAGAGATCTCGCTTGACCTTCGCGCTGCTGGTGACGCAGCCTTGGAGTATGTTCACTCAATCCCGCTAGAGTAGGTACATTAATGAGGTACCTCTCGTCCTAGCTACCTCGCTCCAGGGATCCTAGGCCAAACCAACCCAGGGCAGGCAAACTAACAAACATAGAGGGCCCTTGATGCCTTCACAAATGGAGGATGACGAAAGGGGCTCTAAGCCCGGAGTAGCACCCTGTCGATCGATGACCTCAATACGGGAAGCCCGAACCCCCACCTTTAACTACTAGCTACCTACGTCGCTTGAATTCTTAGTCGAGTAAGCCTACGTGGTGCTGGGTTACAGATTAAAGAATTCGCTACAAGCACACTCGGATCCCCTCCTCTCTCTGCGCTCTGTCACTCACTCGCTTGTTCACTTACGCCAAGCAGGCTCTTCTTCTTCTTTGGTAGTTTGTTCCTAGATCGCTTTTCCTTGCTTAGATCTAACCTCTTTTATGACTATTACTTGATGTGAGATGCCTTAACCTCTATCTTTTTCTACACGGAACTGGCAATAGAATCTCAATGGAGGCTATCCCGAGATGCTCCTATTATCAGATATCTACTAGCGACCCTATTTCACACTCTCCCACACAGAGAGGGAAAGGCCTTATTCCACTAACAGAAAAGCAAGGACGGGAATAACCTCACCTAGAGGTAAAAGCACCCGAGTCCGGGAAGAGAAAACACGACTTGACTTCCCTATTTATTATAAGAGAGTTAGACTCATGGAGATTGTTCTGGTGGAGTCAAATCGAAATTGCATATGCATAAAAGATGCTTGATTCGCTAAAGCAATCGAGCAGCGGTAGATTACAGCCAACACAGCACAGTAAGAAAAGACAACGAGCTCAAGAGAAGGGAAAGAGAGACCTTCACGCTCCACACATGGGAAGCGCTCACTACGCAACGTATCTTTATTCATTAAAACTGCGCTTTCCTAGCTTATCTTATAGCTCTCAAACAAGAAGATGCTAGTTCTTATGCCACTACCAGCACAGGGAATGCTGAGTCCTACAGGAAAGAGATTAGCTCCTAGCTTGGGGGAAAGCCCCATTCGCTTAGCTACAGGAGCTAATAGCAAGAGAGGGCTACTTCTAATGGCTTCTAACGCAGTCTATCTTGATCTAACCCTACCAGTAGGAGGAAAGAAAGAACTACCTCATCCATTCTATTCTTATCTTTCTTTATCTAACCTAACCTTCAAGAAGCCTTTTGGAAGACCTTAGAGAACCGCAAGTGAGGTAAGGAAGTTCATGGTCAATCCTACAGGTAAGATATTCTCTATCCCCTTTCTCTAATAATAAGGGTTCCAAACCTTTCTTCTTATTAGTATTAGTAAGATAGGTGCTTAACGCCCTCGTGTGCTAGTCCGAATAAAGAGTATATTTTCCGATGGCATTGTCACTTAGGACATCCATCGTTTTCGTCTTCTATAACCTTCCAGCATTAACTAACTGGCCTAACCATAGGATCTCTCTCTTATCCTTGCTTGGCTTCCTACTACCTACTGGGATAGGAACTACTCGGATAGGAAGAGTTCAAAGTAAGCTAATTGGATCTCTCTCCTCCACTCTGGGCTAGCAGACAGACTGGCTTAGTGGGATACTTAAACATCCAGAAAGTCCCGTAGTAAGATCGAGCTATAGCTATGAAACCGCGTATTTTTCGCCTAAAGACAGATTCCGACCGGTGACTGACAGAAAAAGGAGATCGAACTAGGAAACACGGTGTTTTTGGCATTTCACCGAAGTCAGGTCAGAAAAGTGAGATCAGAACGATCAGGTTTAGGAAACAGCGTATTTTTGGCCTCAATTGAATTGCCTTTTCCCTCTGGGTGGGATCAAAACTCGAATCGGGTAGCAAACTCGGGATTTTTGGCATAAAGTGTGATTTCCCTCGGTTTCACTCCTTAGCACAAGCGCTAAGCGATAATGATACCTTAGACCGAAGGCTTATTAAAAAGTCTACTCAGGGGTGTGTCGGTGGCTGTAGAGACAGACGGAGAAGGTGACGGAACGGAATTAGACCTAGTAGCGCCTGATGAACTCTCTTCCCCACGTTGAGATAATTGTCACAAAGGAATCTTTCAACTATGTGATGGGCTTGCGATCCCGAATACTTATCGTCGTACCCGCCCTTTTCTATATAGCTTCCTCTCATGCTCGCTACCCCGCGATGACCACACCCAGGACGACTATTCGTTATTGGCCGTTCCTGCAACCGGGAGAAAGTCCCAGTTCTCAATAGCCATGGTGAACAAATGCTCTTCCTTCCATCGTCTCTAGGGTTTGACTGTTAACAGCATCGTTCTTTTTGGAGCTGCCGTGTTTCGTTTGAACTGAGGAACGAACAGAGATTGGCTCTGTTCGTTCTGCATCAGATTGGTCGATTGTTCTGTGGGCTTCTTCTTCATTCCGTCACCTTGCTGCTAGTTCTCCATCCAATTGCTTTGGCTGCTCTCTGCCTGCATTTACGCCTGGGTGCCTTCTGCTCGCCGCTCCGTGCCAGGTTCTGTTTCTTGCCCTTGTTTCTTGCTCTTTCAATCCGGTAGATTTTTTCTTTTCCGCTGAATCATGGGAGACAACAATTTGGTAATCTCAATCAAGTGAAATGGGAAAAATGTTGCGGTGTGGTCTTGTGCACTGAAACATTATATAACAGGGGGGTTATTTAGATGGAAGAATCTAAATCCCAAATAAAGATGAAAATGAAAACGATTATTATTCGAAGATAGAAAACTGGGAAGTGAACAATTCCCTGATAGCGTCATGGATTCTGAATTCGGTAGATCCTAGCATTGCTAGAAATTTAACTCGATATGAGTCGGCTAGAGAAATGTGGGACTAGAAACACAGAATAAACGTTCAGTCCAATTCTTCGATTCGAGGTATTATCAGCTTGAACAGGACCCGGTGTCCATGAAACAGGGAGAAATGATATGAAGCAGGGCAGGAATAATGAATTCTGTAATGGCCAGCATATGGGATCTATGAGGGCCTGTTCATCCCCGGGAGAAGGAGTTCTTTCTGGCACTCCGGTAGCGGATTCCTTTATATAAGGATTGACTTACGAATCGAGTCGATGCGTCATTGCCTGGGCCTAGCAAGGCAGGTTCTTCGGAAACGAGATCAATAGGAGGATCGGACCCGGAATCAAGGAATTGTCTCAATGGATCGAGATAATGGGGCCTAGCTTGCCCTTTCTCTTGTTCGGATACAGCTACTGCGGATTGAGAGGCATCGGACCTAGTTGGATGTTCTTACCCGCCGGTAGAGGCTTCAGAGACTGCTTTATATCTTGGAGTTTCATGGCTTGCTCCCCTCGGTAGCCACACAGGAGCAAGAGACCTGGGGGGATAAGTACTAGTTGGGAGGTCATCCCTGGTGGTTCAGTCCGACTGGCAAGAGCCCATTCTCTTCAAGGGGATTCGAATCCAAATTCTTTCTATTTTACTATTGAACCGGTTGGAAGAGATGAATAGTTCGCCTCTAGTGCTTACCTCTGATCGATTGATGGAAAGGATTGACTGGATTCGGAATAAAGATATGGGCAACTGGACCGGGATAGCTCAGCTTAATGGCTTCTATCGGCACCAGATCCCCAGTATTCTCCAATTGCTGCTAATGAAGGGTCCACCAATTGATATGAAGACGCACCTCCCCTTCGGATGGATGGGAACAGCAGAAGATGACCTGGGAGACGAGGGATCCCGATCTTTCTTCCTTGCTCTACTTACGTCTTTATGAGTGCTGGCTCACTCACGAGGTTGGGTTTGGCCCACGCCCACCTGCTTCTGGGATCATCGGCAGCTGCAAATGTTGGGAGCCTAGAGCGGAGGGAGATAAGTGAAAACATGGATAGGTGTGCCCTGGGACACGGGAATGGGAGAGAGACAAAGAAGATGTTGATTGCTATTCATCCTATATATGCCTCGGAGCAGGAGACCTGGGAGGAAAAATATCTGCTTTTGAGCTTTCATTCACTCGTATTCCACCCGCTAGGGGCGATAGCAATAGCCGGTCGCCAAGGCGCCACTCGTGCTCTGCTCTGCCCTGCGGATCCGGCGAATAGAGTAGGCAAGCGAAGCCTTGAAAGTGCTTATCAATAAGTGAGGAGATGAAATCCGCTCGACTAAAAGGTATTATTATCGCTTAGCGCTTGTGCTAAGGAAAAATGGCCTATGAGAACCTCCCACTCATAAGAGCTGACTTGATTTATCGTAAGTAAAGTGAATTCAGTGCCGGAGCTAAACAAAACCTATCGAATGCCAGGCTTTTTGACAGTTCTTTCGCAGTCTGGGAGTTCATCTCCATTCATCACCCACTCACTTCCGAGAGAGAAGGGATTGAAATTCATTGGACATGTATTCTCCCCTTTCTTTTTTTCTTTCAAATTTAGAACACCAGCCGAGAAGGAAAGGAGATCACGGAAGATGAGAAGAAGAAGAAAGAACGTACTGTTTACTACATTCGGTCGACCAGGCCAGATCATGTCAAAATTTGTTTTTTTTATTATTTGTCTCACTTATTTTATTCTTTTTAGGCTCCTACTCCCTTTTCTAGCCCTCTATACGGTCCTATTTTTTACGGATCCCCTAGCATCAATTTTTAACCTTTGAATTTCTCAAAGTCAAGACAAATCATGTCATGTTAGGACTCTTTTATGAGATTTTCTACCAATTCTTCTTTTTTGCATCAAAGCTCATCATATTCTACGTAGAGATTACTGCCTTATCCCTGTCCTATCATCTGTATAATGGGGCTCGTCTGCGGGCGTTCGGCCTCTTTCGCTTTGTTCTCAGTTGGTTAGCTAGGTCCGGGAATGGCGCCGGGGTATCCTGTTTCGGTTTATTAGTAAAGCCCTATTTGATTTGGAAATAGGGCTTTACCTTAGCACAAGCGCTAAGCGATAATAATACCTTCTTTATATAAAAAAGAGAAGTCTTTTTTTGTTTTTTTATATGCTTTTTATGGCCTATGTTATTCTTTTTAAGGTAGTACTCCCTTTTCTAGCCCTCTATCAGGGCCTTCTCCTTTATCCCTGCTTTGTCATTACATTGCCGGGGGCTACGGAACCCCCGATCATGGAGCGGCTTTCCCTTTTAAACCATTTGCTTTCTCTTAGAGAGCAAGACCCGGAATGGGTTAATTGGATGCAAAGGGAGCTCCATGCAATGACTCCGGACGCCGAGCTGCCTCAGTTAATTAATAACTTTATAAGCCTAGAGGAATGCTCGTTGACACGCGACGCTGTAATAGAAAGATTTCAGCATATTTATTACAGCAGCGGGGCCTATCCTACAGTGAACCCAGATATTCTGGATAGCTCCGTTCGGTTGATACTGGACCGTCGTCATATTGATTTTGACGGCCCAGCTCTCGAGGGGGCGCTCCATAG
>NW_028290478.1:170000-187500 GCF_965113065.1 Corylus avellana
GTGTACATTCAGAGATGGATAAAATTGCTTTTTACCCTTATTTTTATGTAAAGGATCTAGTAGGTTGGGTAGCTTTTGCTATCTTTTTTTCCATTTGGATTTTTTATGCTCCTAATGTTTTGGGGCATCCCGACAATTATATACCTGCTAATCCGATGTCCACCCCGCCTCATATTGTGCCGGAATGGTATTTCCTACCGATCCATGCCATTCTTCGTAGTATACCTGACAAATCGGGAGGTGTAGCCGCAATAGCACCAGTTTTTATATGTCTGTTGGCTTTACCTTTTTTTAAAAGTATGTATGTGCGTAGTTCAAGTTTTCGCCCTATTCACCAAGGAATATTTTGGTTGCTTTTGGCGGATTGCTTACTACTAGGTTGGATCGGATGTCAACCTGTGGAGGCACCATTTGTTACTATTGGACAAATTTCTCCTTTTGTTTTCTTCTTGTTTTTTGCCATAACGCCCATTCTGGGACGAGTTGGAAGAGGAATTCCTAATTCTTACACGGATGAGACTGATCACACCTGATCAGTGAAAAATTCTGACACCAATCATTTACGAGTGAGTATTACACCAAGAATTAATTGACAAGCGGATGAGTTTTCTAGTTGGCTATGTTGATATAGCTTAGATAGGGAAAAGATACTGTACTATAGGGTAGGGCTGAACTTTTAAATCCGGGGGCTTTGTTCCCGAAACTCCCTTCCCCCTCCCCGTCCCTTACTCGTCCTTTGAAAGCCAGAACATTCGCATAGAGGAGTATCTGTATCACGCATGCTTCTCCACTGATGTAAAAAAATTACCTTCTATCCTCTTCTAGGAATTCCTACCCCTATAAATTGGAGAGGGGAAAGAAGTAGGAGAGTATTCTGCATGAATATGCTTCTGCACTGGGAATATCTCATAGCGGGAAGGCCCAGAGATCATAAAGGATGGGATGGGAATGGAGGCATTCCAGCCCAACATACTCCGGTGAATGGGTCGAGAGAGATAGGGAGGGGAGTGGGATACAGGAAGTACAGTGAACAGTTGAGTGGCTATCCAACCATTCAATCGGCTATGGAGGGAGGTTTCAGCAAGCGGGTAAACCGATGATGACTAGTAAAAACTTAGGTAGGTCGATCGTCGTTCATCCCTCGTGTTCTCTCCCGTGAAGTGATTAATCCCTAAAATGGGCATGCAATCCCTATGGAAAAGCAAGTATTCCGATTGGAGGAAATTTCCACCCCCTCCTGTTTCACCTATCCTTTCATTCCCCAGGGATTCCGTACAGCTAGACAATCACGGTTCATCGCTCGGAGGGAGGGAATAGAAGCAAGCATTTCCCGTTTATCAGTCGGTAATGAATCAATACGCAGGGAAACTTTCTTCCATGGGAATGGCAAGTCTCGGACAGGCTCATATTGGTTGGGTATGCTCTTTTCATAGGCGACTTTCCAGAAGGTCTTCAAGGCGGATATGCTCTTATTCTCAGAAAGACCAAACTTTCATTTTCAGGTGGCACAGAAGGGAGAGTTGGCCGGGTTGAAAGCCTGATTGCATGTGACTGAGTCGGGAGAGGGGGGCGAAGAGATCCGCAACTTTCACTTTGATCTTCGACTTGAACTTTCACTGCAAAATTGCAGTTTTTTTTCCGTCTTTCTTTTTCTAGTAAGATTTCAATATCATCCTTCGATAATCTTTAATCCCCATGTTCGTCATGCTATGAATATAGGTAGGCAAATCACGCCATTTCTTTTGAAGGGTAGCGTTCATCTGATATAATTCACTTTCACTTCGAAAGCATCTTTTGAAATAGTTTTCCCACTTTATTGTTGTTATCCATCAATCGAAGAAGATTCATAATTCACAAGAATTTCTGACGTCCGCTGTCCTCCAAAAGATATTTATAGCAAGCAGCACTACTACTAATTCCCGTTCGATAGGTTCCCATTCGGGGGCTTCAATCAGCATTCGCCCCATGCATCGGGAATTGGATCAAGATCAACTGCTTCTTAAGCTTTTGGATTTGGCTCTCGAATTTACTATTGAAAAGGAAGGGATGTTGGGCGAGGTGATGGCTCTCTTTCAAGATATGCATCTCGAACCAGGTCTCCAACCGGCACTGAAATTGGCCCTGCACTGGGGGTGCCCCTCCCCGGTCTCAAGAACTCGAGCGGTCTTTATAGGTACTGGTAGCCGATTTGGATTGTATAGCTGTTGGGAAGCATAAAGATCGATCAATGTCCAGATTGCAACGCATTAAGATGTCAATGCCCAGTAGTGAATGTGTTCCCGGTGGGTCTATCGTAAGTGTTCTAGTGCAAATCATATCTCTATGTTTTTCAAAGCACGTCAAGACCAAAACAAAATGTCATAATCACAGTGCTTTCATTTTATTTAATATAATGGTTGGGCTTGGACGGAAGATTTTTATAAAGAAGTGAGTGAATATCGATGGCCTTTGTTGAACAGAGAGCGAACGGACGGCAAGTTACTTTGATCTCACGCGGGCCTATACTTCGGCTACTAATAAGGGGGCTGGGCAAAAAGGAGGCTCCTAGCTAAACTTGTTTCGTTCGCGAATGAACCCAACGTCAGGAAATGAAAGAGGCCGCCCTAAGCACCATGCCTGTTTTGACCCTTGTTCCCCTTCTCGCCTCGCCCTATCCGACTGGACACCACATCTCGTCCTCAACTCATTCCGACACTGTAAGATCCTATGGTCACGCCTTAGTCCGAAGGGCTATAGGGCTTTTGAGCATTATTAAGAAATGTGACTCTCCACCTATTTCATTGTGTGCTTACTCCCCTTCTGCGCTATCAAATATCATAGTATATATATAAGACTTTGCTTGCTCCGAGCCATCTTGTTAAGGAAGGGCAGCTGAAAAACCCCTTTCTATTATATTAGTAAAGCAGCAAGAAAACTAAAGCAGCAATCAAACTACTGCAGCAATCAAACTCTTTTATTAGTAAAGAGCAAGAAAACGGATGCGCGTTAGCGCAACGGCTTTCGCGCTAGCGCGCTCGTCCGTTGCTTGTTCGTTGCTAACGCCTTTCTTTATTAGTATTAGTTTAGACAATTAATGCTTTCGCGCTAGCGCGCTCGTCCGTTGCTTGCATTAATTAGTCTATAGCGCAACGGCTTTCTAGCGTTGGCAGCTCAATCCGTTGCTTGTTCGTTAGCGCAACGGCTTTCGCGCTAGCGCGCTCGGCCGTTGCTTGTTGGGTATACACGGTAAAGTTTAATCCGGATGGCTCGATTGACCGGTTGAAAGCACGGTTGGTTGCTAAAGGTTACACACAAACCTATGGTATTGATTATGAGGAGACCTTTTCTCCGGTTGCCAAGATCTCCTCTGTTCGAGTGTTGATTTCTCTTGCTGCTAACCTTGATTGGCCTTTGTTTCAGTTGGACGTCAAAAATGCCTTTCTACATGGGGATCTGCATGAGGAAGTTTATATGGAGCAACCACCTGGCTTTGTTGCTCAGGGGGAGTATCAGGGATGTGTATGTAGGTTGAAGAAGGCCTTGTATGGTCTAAAACAGTCACCGAGAGCATGGTTTGGGAAGTTCTCCGAAGCAGTATTGGAGTTTGGTCTTCACAGATGCCAGACGGATCATTCAGTATTCCATTTGCATACCGATGCGGGTTATGGTTATAATATACTTGTGGTATATGTAGATGATATTGTGATTACTGGGAATGACTCAGGCGGTATTGCTAGATTGAAACAGTTTTTGCAGCATCGGTTTCATACCAAAGACTTAGGCAAACTTCGATATTTCCTTGGTATTGAAGTTGCTAGGTCTCGAACAGGAATTAACTTATCTCAGAGGAAGTATGTACTTGATTTGTTAGATGAAATGGGCCTGTTGGGCGCTCGTCCTGTCGACACTCCTATGGACCCAAATCAGAAACTTTTGAAGGATGAAGGAGAGTTATTCGAAGACCCTAGCAGATATCGTCGACTAGTTGGGAAGCTGAATTATCTGACTATCACCAGACCGGATATTTCATATGCAGTCAGTGTAGTGAGTCAGTTCTTGGAGGCTCCGTCAGTCCCACATTGGGATGCTGTCACTCGTATTGTTCGTTATCTGAAGAGAGCTCCTGGTCTCGGTATATTGTATAGGCGAAATGGGCACCTCAGGGTGGAAGGTTTTACTGATGCAGATTGGGCAGGTTCTCCTTCAGATAGAAGATCTACTACAGGGTATTGTACGTTCTTAGGTGGTAATTTGGTCACGTGGAAGAGTAAGAAAGAGACAGTGGTAGCGCGATCTAGTGCAGAAGCTGAGTATAGAGCAATGGCTCATACTGCTAGTGAGCTGACATGGTTACAACATTTTCTTCAGGAAATTGGTTTTTCGGCTCCTACTCCTATGGAATTCTTTTGTGATAATCAGGCTGCTCTACATATTGCCTCTAATCCGGTATTTCATGAAAGGACTAAACATATTGAGGTTGATTGTCATTTCATTCGAGATAAGATACTGAGCGGAGATATATCTACGCCATTTGTGAAGTCTGGAGACCAACTTGCTGATGTGTTTACAAAGTCTTTATGTCGTAATCGGTTAGAGTTTATTTGTTCCAAGCTGGGCTTATATGATATATATGCTCCAGCTTGAGGGGGAGTGTTAGAAAGGGATAGAAAGGGTATTATTGTAATAAAGGGAAAAAGGTGGCCTCAGAACCTGAAATCGGTTTTCCCAATCAGCATTAGCCAATACCATATCCAGTTTCCTCATAATGGGGCCCTCCTCCCTCCTATTAGACCATGTAAAGAAATGACCCCCGAACTTTAAGTCATCAAGCTCTGCTTCATTGATGCACTCATCAAGGGAGTCCATCCAACTCAGCCATTCCCGAGAACCCCCCACCCTTGAATTCTGGTTTCTGATGGCATTAAAATAACCTAGCACCAGCCAAGGGCTGCCTCTGAAAAGGGAAGAACAAGAAATTAAATCAGCCCATAAACTTTCCCTCTTTCCCTGGCAATTGTCCCCATAGATCACAGAGACAAAACAACTCCACGCTTTTCCTGCCTCTTGAACCCTGCAATGAATTGCCTGTTCATTCTCCTCGATCATGGAAACTGAAACAAAGGCCGGATCCCAACAAACCCTAATTCTACCATTGGGAGAACTGAGATGGTTACAAAAGGCCTCCCAACCCCTCGAAATGTTCTGAAGAACTTTCTCCTTTCCCTATGGTCAAGCAGTTTCACTCCTTATTTACTGCTTTGACTTTGGTCTCTACCAGACCACAAAAGGAAAGCCTGTGCTCTCTTATCCAAAGCCTAACTTCTCTTTGTTTCATATGCTCCTTCGGACCCCTCACATTCCAACAGCCAAAAAAAATGGAAAGCCAAAAAAGGGATTGCTCCAGGAAACCAACTACTTTCTTCGCCCCTTGTTCGAGGGGGAAGAAAATTCTTGCCTTTATTCCCTTTAACTTTAAGGGCAAGGCTCTTTTTCTCAAGAGAGTCGACAACCTTACCACCCAAGGGGTTATGGTCCGGAGAAGCAGTGAGGGGTTCAGAGCTTCCCCCTAACGAAATACCAGTGGGAGTAGAAAAGCCCAAACCAGGTTTCCCCTCAGAATGTTCACCTGTAACAAGAGAAAGATCCCTGTGTATCACAGGGGTATCCGTATACTGTGACCCTACTTCCGAGTTAGAAGGGCCTTCACCCCGCGGGACCGAAGGAGAAGCTGACAACTCCCCAATCATCGCGCCCCCTGACTGTTGAAGGCTAGAGGATTGAGGGGCATTGCCAACAGGATCCTCTAGACGACAAGGAGGATCAGAAATCCTCTCAGGAGAGCAATTCTCAGAGCGGACAGCAACACTAATATTCAAAACCCTCGATGGCTCTTGTGAAGAGAGAGGCAGATCGGAAACTCTGTTATCTATAACATCTTTCCCCTTCCCCTTCTTCTGTACCTTAATCCAATCGCCCTCAGAGGTAGCCTTGCTACCACCCTCAGGTGGATTAGGGGTCACCCGCTTCTTAGACTTAGGACAGGCTGCCAAGGAGTGACCAAACACCTTACAGGCGCTACACATAGGAGGGACCCAATCATATTCAACCATCACAGTCAGCCAATCTCCATTTTCGCCCTGTAAATAAAATTCCTTGACCAGGTTTTAGAGGCATCAACTTCAACACAAACCCTGGCGAAACTGATCCTGCGCCTAGAAGAAGTGTTACCAATGACTCGTAGCCAATGGTCCTGAGGATTCGAACTTCTCTTCAAGAGAAGAAAGGCAAAAAAGAATACTGATTGAGCGTGGGTGTTACAGTTGAAGTTAACAACTGCAATCTAAAAAAAACTGAATCAAGAAGAGGTCAGCTGAGCTCGAGAGATCGGGGTCGAAAATTGCTTCACACTGGTCCACTCGCAACTTACACGGAGCAGGATGGTAATATATATACGCTCTTATGTACTGAGGATGGTACTAAGCTGGTAAATCGGCCCGAGTCAGCTTAATAAGAGTTTCAGTACTAAAGGTCCTCGGAATTCCCGGTCCATTAGTTTCCCTCATAGCTGGACCGGTTGTCTTCCGGTTAGTCTACGGGAAGGGGATCCTATTTTGAAAATATGCTACCAATCAATCCGTGCTGGACCGATCGGAAGGGATCCAATCATACTCTACTCAACTAAGTCAACGCCTATTCCAAGACAAGTCATTCTATCATATTCTGCGGGACGTCTAGTAAAGAAAGCTCAAAACAACTCGTCCTCGAGCTTTTATCAGGGTTCGTTGATCATATTCCGAATTGTCCAAGGTCCAAGAGCGAGACGGTTCAATACGTCTCCTCCAGGTAACAAAAGAAGAGCAAGCAAGATCAGATAATGATTCAATAGAACCTAAAATGGATGGTGATTGCTGGTTCGAAGACTCTTTTCCCTGTATGGACGGACTGACCAGTTTGATATTCATAGGTAACATCATGATGGTCAGAGGCAAAAGATGCGCGCGCGATACGTTAGAAAGGGAAGGCAAATAGAAAGCCCTGATAGCTATAAAGCTAGGGTCCTGATCGAGCCAATGATGGATTTCGGAAGATGAGCTTACCCTGATAATGCAGTTGGAGTAAGATGGAAACCCCCTTAATTCGTCGAGTAAATGCGGTAAGTTTAATGCCTCTGAGATTCAGCAAAGACCCTAGGCAAGGCAAAGGGGAGCCTGGTTCATTAAAGTCTAAGTGTAATAGCACTTCTCAGATCAGGGCAAAAACTGTTTCATCAACGAAGTTCAGTTCAAATCGTCCTATTGCACTACGCAAAGGAGTCAGATCATACTACCCTGGAAGAAGCCTTAATTGGCAAGAGGTCAACGATTGCGCGAAGATTACATAAAAGACATTTCGGTGACTCCCATATCTGATACAGATGAGGTCAATTAAGCCTTTTCAATGCTGCCAACCAAAGGATAAAGGCATGCCGGGGAATAGCTTTCCTCTTACCCCTATCCCTTGCTTGGTTATTGGTCACGAACGGGAATAAATAGGGTTTTATGCAAGGCAAGCAGTAGTCACTCCTGCAGTAACTCCTTTCTTTCCTGTCTCTAACTCAAGTAGTAGTATGTCAACAAGCAATTCAGCATCTTTTTAAATGGGTGGTGGGCAATGGCAACATTTATGTGAAAATTAAACCCAATAAACCTGGGAAGCTAAGCCCCGTTGGTGTCAATTCGGAATACGGATAAGAAAAAAGAAAAAATCCACACTATCATGCTAGAAGTTCACGGTGGTAAGAACCATCTATGTAACCACGATTAAAAAATGCAAGCAAGAGTGATCAACCGCAATTGCAGGGACTAAGGGCTGTCTTTACTCACACAGCCGAAAGATAAGATGCGCTACTAATGCGTCTCAACCCCCCAACACGCCAATACTCGCAACTGGTCGCACTAAGGAACAATGACTACTGACTACTTTGGCTTAAGGCTAGATAAAGACATTGGGTGTAATCGCTCTGGTTCGCTCAGATCCTGCTCTTCATTGAGTTGGCTTTTCCGGAGGGTCCTCGCTTTGTCTAGACAGCGGTACAAGCAGTCCCCCCGTTGGAAGACCTATTTTAAATTTCATAACCTTTTTATTTATATGAACTATATCCACTACACAGACTTTCCGATACAGAAAGAGAAAGAGAAAAATCGCCTACCAAAAGACTTTTTTTCGATCTCCATTCTCTAACGAATATTTCTTTTCTAGTAGATCTATATTCTCTGGAAGATCCCCCTTATCCATCGGAAGATCATTATGAAAAAATGGGTGGAGAAAAATGAGCAACTACCATTTGCATAGACCAATCCTTGACCTCGATCGAATCCCCCAAGCTCACTCGAAAGCCCTTTTTCGCTCTATTCTATAAATGCTTTCGTCTTGGATAAATGCGTATTGAATTGCTTAAGAACGCGTATAAGTCGTTCTAACGCGATCTGAGAGGCTTCGTACTGTCCTTGTTTGGCCAGCCGTCTATTACATAATCTAAGTCAGTCCTCCCTGAAAGAAAAGAAGGGAAACCACTATTCTTTTAGGAATCCGGCTAGCCAATAGAAAGCCCTACTCGTAGAGGCCTTAAGCGAGCATTCAGTAAAAGCAAATACAATACAAGATTAACCTTGCCCTTGTTTACTTTTTTTGGGGCTAGCTAACCATAGAGAGGAGAGCCCGTTAAGGAATGGGCATCTGAACCGGGCCAAGCTCTTAGAATGAATGAGTACTTCGGGACTCTATGACTAACAATCTGAACTGGACTGGTAGTATCCGAATGCACTAAAATTTATTTATAATCGATTGATGCACTTTTCCTTTCCCGGGAAACTAACAAGCCGAGCTTGTTAGAAGGCTGTTAAAAATAGTTATAACCTACTTAATTAAATAGAAAGAGAATGTGGTGGTACCGCCAAAATATGGTCAAAGAATCATTCGTAGGTCTCGGAGTCTCGGTTTTATAGAATCGGAGCAGGCACCAACAAAGAATAGGTTGAATGAACCGGACACCGTACCTCACCCGAAATCCCGCTGCCAAAAAAAAGGAAAGCACCTGCAGCGTACAAGCGGAGGAGTCTTTAGGTAGTCTTTCCCTATTTCCGAGCTTGGTTGGTTAGCTCCTTTCGTACTTGTATTGTATTTGCTTTTCGTTGACTAAACCGCTGACTGGCCGGTTTGCGAGTGATGAACCGATCTCGGGGAAAAAGTCAGACTTGATAAGTGAGTTCAGAGACAGAAGTGGTCAAGGGGCTAATTTACTCGCATGCTTACCGCGGAGCGGAAGTGAGTACTTAAGCGGACTTAGCCGCTGATTGAACTGATCTCGAAGCGGACCGGGTTGCGTCTACGGCGGGAAGGGTAGGATTTGGGTTTGTTGGGGCAAGGAGTAGTTTCTTTTCCGCCAGGGGAGGAACGAATCCACAAATCAAAGAAGTGAACCATGTTGTTCGAAGCGATCCAAGTGAGACTGGGACTACGTACTACGCGAATCAATTATTCGTTCGGTCAAGTCCAATGCTGAGATGACTGGACTCCTCAAAGAATGACATAGGGCCTCGAAAGCCACATCAAGCAACCCTGGAAAAGCACTCGGAAAGCCCAATCGAAAAAAACAAGTGCAAATTATGCCTATATATGAAGCTATGCATAAAGTTCATACTCATCTGTTGACGGAAGCAAGAAAACTACTGCATCCGTTTTCTTGCTGCTTTAGTTTTCTTGCTTTTAAGTAAACCTTTTTCTTATTATTGAAAACTTCTACAGCTGAGGGCCGGGGGTTCCAGATGGGACCTGTCGAAGAGATGGAGGTTCTGAAAGAATCGAACTGCTGGGTTGGGCTTGTGAAGAGGCGGATGAAATAGAATATTGGTTTTATAAGCCAATTATTCAAGGCGGAACATAGCGGGTAAGCGAGATCGAAGGTAAATCCGCTTATTCTGGGCAAAGTTCTCCCGCCCGATGCGAGGGGCAGCCGGAACATAAGAACGCGAGTGGGACGGCTCAAGGGCAGTATCGCCATAGTAGGCGGTTCCACCCACCGGTCATCCCCTCGGCATCTCCATCTCCGCGTAAAAAAGAGAGTTTAGGAGATCTGTCTTCTATTTGATTGCCCGGGGCAATCTACTGAATTGAGCGTTTCACCCCATGCCAGAAATCGGCCAGAACATGACTCCACTACACCTAACAAGTCTTCGGCCCCCGGGTACTGAAGTGGAATGTAGTGTAGGCAGCTGCCCTAAGCTAAGATAATCATTCTACACCTATAAAGTTTGCAGGTGCTTGTAGTGCTTCAAACCGAAGAATTTTGCTTTATTGGTCTTCCCTTATGACTCATTGCATTCAACATAATATGTTGATGATGGAAGGTGGAGTTTCCATTTGACCACCTTTATGACTTCGCACTACAACCGTGGGTCTACACCCACTATCACAAGCAATCGTGGACACGCTCCTCATGGGCACACTCCTATTGACACAAAAGATAGAAGTGAAACTCCCACTATCACCGAGAACAAAAGTGATACATCTGTCATCAATTGGAGCGGTACTCCCACTTTCTGAGAGAATACTATAGCTCTACCATCTCCTGAACCAAAGCCTAACTTAGAAACAGATCCTCAATAAAGGTAATACAATCTGAGCACCAAGACAGATTAAGATAAAATATTCCGAAAAAAGGTATTAAAAGGTATTATTATCGCTTAGCGCTTGTGCTAAGGAATTCTTGGCGCAAGAACAGGATCTTTTTTTTTTCAGTACTGGGAGAGGCACGAGCTAATCCATCTTCTTTTACTGGATGGAGGGAAGGCTGGTGGGGACTAGAATCGGTAAGAGGTCAAACTAGAGTAGAGGTTTGACTAGAAGTAGGAGCGACTTCCCCCTGTTGAAAAGAGGTTACCAGTTGAGAGAGTAGCTGGTGTTGCTTACTCTGCAGGATATGATAACGAGATAGTAGCTGTTCTTGCTTGCTCCTAAAGGACGAATAAGCTTGACTTGCTTTCTTGCTTGGATTGCTACCAAAGCTTCCCCATATTATAGGGATTATTACCACTTACATTTGACATTGTCTTCACTTCATTCTTTGACTGCTGGAGGCTTGAGGCAGAGCTTTCTCTTTCCCTAGCTCCAGAACTAGTTGTGAACTTTAGCAGGTACTAGAACTAGAACGCTGTAAACTCAGACTGTCACTCTCACTGGCACTGGCTGGGACTTGCCCGTTCCCTTTTTCCGTTGCTTCTCGCGGAGAATGGGCACAAAAAGATTAGGTTCCGTGGTTCGAACAATTTCCCTGGATTCCCTTTCCTATGCTCATTAGTGTGAGCCCTGGCCAATACTCAATCCTAACGAGTCAGGTTCTAATCTAAAGGCGAAAAGGCGGTTTTTCCCTATCTTGCTGGGGAAGAGGTTGGGGAGCCCCAGAGTCTTCCTCCAACTCAGCTTTCAAGGAATCAAATGGTCCCCCCCAAACCCCCACTAACAAACTAACCTTCGGAATCCTATGTTCAAGTCAACAATCGAAATTACAACAACTCAATTTCAACAAAAAAGCATCAAATAAAAATAGCGTAGATAATCACAGAAAGTTTTGGGTGGTGCATTGGCCCAGGTCAGGAGCAGAAGCAGGATTCAGGATGGTATGCCCAAAAACAAAAAGGCTTATTTCCAGCAGACGCAGGTACTATGCTGCCGGAGCCGACGGACCCTTCGGCCGGATCCTGATGCTTCCAATGTGAACTCCGAAATGGGATACGGATTGTCAGAGTAACTACCCATAGGCCTTATCCTATATCTCTGACTAGGTGTGGCCTTCCAAGATGCATTCCTTCGTTTCATCGCGCCCTCATTAGAAGGAGAGATGAGAAAGCGGATAAACTCGTAAGATTTTATCTGTCTGTGTTTTCGTTGTCGAAACTGATATTAGTAAAGAAGAAAAAAAATTCTCAGTTTCGCTCGATTACACAAGAGCTTAACGCTTCTTTCGACTCTCTTCTTGAAGAGTTGAGAACGAAGGTTGTGTCACTTATCAGTAGATATGTACCTTCATTCCAGTCGGTTCCTCTATCGACTGGTTTGAAATGGTTTCCGATTTGGACTGCTTCATCAGTCCCCTATCGTTATGTGCCGGGTGAGAAATCACCGTTCCATAGGATGATCTGGGACTGATTCTCGGTCCCCTTATGGGATAAGGCAAGGCCTCGCTTTTGGGATTTTGGTCTGATGAGGAGGCTTCGTTTATCCGAACGTGGCCCTTTTTCTACTGATATGTTAGAATGGTCTTCGCAATACATTGTTCCAGTATTTAGCTATTTCTTTCCTTCCAGAGAGATTGACCCTCTTTCTGAGGAAGAAGCTTCTTACCCGTATTCAGTAAATCAATTACAACATAATACTGAATCTAGGTTCGCTTCATCAGCGGCCTTTCGTACTGGTCTGCTGACTTATAGTTAGTTGTTTTGTATGTCAGCATTCCGTATGAGACCTCCAGATGACTATCTACTGACAATGTATTCGACTGGTCGCCTGGGTTTTAAGGAATAAGGTGCTGGGAAGGTGCGAGTATTCGCTATTCCTAAGGCCTTAAATGAAAGCGGGCACTACTTCGTCCCGCGCATGATTGGTCTATGTCGATCTTAAGGAAAATCCCACAAGATGGAACTTTCGATCAACCTGCACCTCTGCGCTGGTTGAAGGGTTGCATGAAGGTAAGATCTTATGATTTATCTTCTGCAACTGACCGCTTTCCTCTTATCTTAAGTTCCAGAGGACAGTGATCGAGTCTTTGTTTAACAAGGTAGTCGCCTGGGTTGAGTCCGGATTACAAGTCAAATAGATTTCGGGCTCCTAACTCAGCAGAAGGCTACTTTAAGTTTATCCGTTTTACAACGGTCAACCCTTGGGCTTCCTATCATCCTGGCCCTTATTCTCATTGTGTCACCACATTCTTGTGTGGCTCAGTGCGGATGCGGTCTACCCTGGCAGGAGATTTGTCAAATACTAGCTTCTCGGTGATGATTTTGTCATCGGGGATGCGCGAGTAGCTGACGAGTATATAAATCGGTTCATCACTGGCTAGGGCTTTCTATTTCATTACCTAAATCCTTAGTGTCTGATACGGGTTATTTCGAGTTCGCGAATAAATTCCGCGAGAGCGATAGTGAGAATGATTGATGCGACGAAGACTGAGATTGTAACTAAACCGACTCAAAGAACGAATACCTATGACTGAACTGGTCACTTGACTGCTAAACCGAGGATGTTGACTGTGTTGAAAGACTAGGTCATCGCCCATACTTATCCTCTTTCCAAAGATTCGAGTCAGCAGGATTGACCTGAAGTAACTGCTGGATCCTGGAAAGATTATCCTTGGGCCTTCTAACCCTCTCGGACAGATCATAAAAGTGTTCAGAATTGAGCTTCCCAAGCACTTTCTTCAATCTTTTTAGCTTAGAACAAAGCTGGAACATCGGAGTACCTCTGATGTCTTCCTTCCAGACATCTTCCACTAAGGCTAGGAAGTTCGGATGATCCGCCCAAAAGTTAAAGAACGCAGAAGGTTTCCTAACCTTGGGAAGGTCCGAGAGCTTGACAATCATAGGAGAGTGATCAGAGATCCCCGCTGGTAAGAAAAAAGCCTCGGAACCCGGAAAAAAGTTCTCCCAATTAGTATTAACCAGAACCCTGTCAAGCTTCCTCAAAATGGGGTCTCGGTCCCTCCTGTTTGACCAAGTGAAGAGCTGGCCACAAAATCTGAGATCAAATAAACCAGCAGAAATAATACAATCATCTAAATCCCCCATCCAACTAGGCCACTCCCGAGAGCCTCCCATCCTTTCATGGGTCCATCTGATGGCATTAAAATCCCCATACACCATCCAAGGATGATCCCCAAAAGCAGAAGCACTGGAAGAAAGATTGTTCCAAAGAGACTCCCTCTTCCTATTGCAATTCTCTCCATAAACAACAGACACAAAACAACTCCAAGAACTAGACATAACCGAAACCTTACAATGCAGGACCTGATCCGACATATCAATAATAGACACATCCAGCTCCTTAGGGTTCCAACAAACCCATATCCCGCCCCTAGGATCAAACTGGTAATTACAGATAGCCTTCCAATCCCTGGCCAAATTTCTCAAAACAGAATCTTTATTAACTTCCTTCACTTTAGTTTCAACAAGCCCACAAAGGGACAGCTTGTGTTCTGAGATCAGCTTCCGGACCTCCCCCTGTTTCAAAGGGTCGTTGAGACCCCTGATGTTCCAGCAAGCAAAAAACATCGCTGACAAAAAAAGGGGGGACACAAACCCGCCAAGGGCTACCTCCTCCTCCCCCTAGAGGGGGGGGAGCTACTCTTGTTCTTTACCTTCTTAGGATTTTGAGAAGGCACCTTCCTTAGCACAAGCGCTAAGCGATAATAATACCTTTCAACAGAACCAACAGCGAGGCGACCAAGGGGATTCTGGTCTGGTGACGCTGTTGATGGTTCCGTGAGGTCCTGACCGATAGACAAATGGGAAGGAGGGGGACTTCCTTCTGACGGGGGAGTTCCTGGCCTGCTGCCCGGGGGAGAAGAAGGGGGAGCAGAACCCGAGTGACCATTAGAGCCCGGGTTGTCAAGGGGAGCAGTTGGGGCAATTGGGGAAGGCACCACAAGAGAGCCTGAACCCGCAGATGTCCTTTCAGATTCCAATGAATGCCCCGAATTGTCTGAAACAAGAGGGTTGGCCATCACCTCTTTTCCTTTCCTCCGCTTTCTTACTTCAGTCCATTCCTCCTCTGTATTGTCTAAGCTAGGTTGGACAACAGCTTGTGTGCTCTGTTTAGAGCAAGACGAGGTAGAGTGGCCAAAGACCTTGCAAGAAGAACAGCGGGAAGGAGCCCACTCGAGCTCAGTAAAAACGGTGATCCAATCACCATTATCACATTGCATGTCAAATTCTTCCACAAAATCTGCCGAAGCATCAATCTCAACACAAATTCTGGCAAAAGTAATTCTACTCTTCGCAGCAGTCAACCCATCAGTGTGAAGGGGTCTACCAATAGCACTGGCCCCATAGCTCAGGCCACTGGGAAACCAGTACTCAAGTGGCACCCCAAAGAACTTAACCCACAGGGGGATTTTCTGGAGATCCTCCTTAAGCAGGGTAAGATTCGGGTGCCATTTCTTGAGAACAAGAGGCCTGTTAATCATATGCCAAGGGGCTCTATCAAGCACACTTTCCATGCCCTCCCTACTCTGAAACTTAAAGAAGAAATGATCATTCTCAGCAGAAAGAACCTCATCCAACCCATCATTCTCCCATAGAGTGTTCGCTATGGAGTTAACTGCCGTGTATGGCAGTTTTGGGCCAACAAAGTGGCCAACCTGCGTGTTTTCCCATTCACCTCTGCCTTCATCAGAGATTCCTTTGGGGGGAATTACTTTCACTCTTCCATGCTCAACCGACGGTTTGATAAAACCAAGAGATTGATTGGGGAAAGAGATACCTGAATTTACAGAAGCCTTGGCTCTTGGGAAGTTCCTCACTGCACCCGCGTAGCTGGCCCGTAGACCCTGGTCTGGAATGATGGGCCTTGGGAGGAATGGATTGCCCCGTATCTGCCATGCCGTTCTTTTCCTTAGATTGGGCATTTGAATTGAAGGAGCCCGTAAGGGCCTCTTGTTCACGCAGCCCCAACTGAAAATGTTTGGTCCGCATTTGGTCAGTGGGTTTATTAGGCCCAATATGTTGACCAGGTTCCAGAAGGCCCAAGCCCGTAGTTACATCAGACTGGATGGCACACACTTCAACATCATCTGACACTGCCTTGGGAACAGAAGCATCACTCTCCATGGGCGGCGCGTGGGCAGTACCCACCAAAGATTTAGATCCGCCAGCGACAAGGGGAGCTCTGCCTCTACTAGGAAAGGGGCTTTAGCCTTACAACAAGCTTGACTTAAAAGGCTTGAAAGAGTTTGATCTATGATACGCTTTAACTGAACTATCAGTCCTAGAAAGAACCCGCTTACCGTGACGGAAGAAAGACGGATTTCTTCTCTAAGCAAAGCCTATAAGCAAAGCTACTCTCTAAGCCAAGCTTCCCTTTTTTCCCAAGTGCACTTCGGCACCAGACTAGCCGACCTACCTTACCGGTGGATGCTACAGCCGCTATCACTTTGTGCTTATTCTTCTTTTGAAACATATTCTTTTGCGCAGCATTAGTCTTTTCAGACTGCTGTTCAAATCTCTTTTCAGCTTCTGCCTAAAGAAAATGGTCAGATCAATCATAGTTAAAGGAGGAGTTTCACAGGAGAGAGTGGTTGTCAAAGACTCAAACGACTTCAGCAGACTTCGCGGTCACTGATCACGATCAGTCATTTTTACTCTCACCGCTACAAATTCTTTGAAAATCTTCTCCATCTTGTCTAAGTGCTGAGACACGCTCGTCCCCTCTTGCATCTTGCTTGGAAAAAAAACCGTTGCCGAAGAAACTTCATGTTTACCATTGTCACTGACTCATACATTCTCTGTGGAGTCTCCCAGATTTCTCATGCAGACTCAATGTCTCCCACTGAAACTGGTACCTTATCTTTGACCACCATTAGCACAGCTTCGAAGAACTTTTTTTTTACTGTCCACAACTATAGATGCTGTTCATATGCTTTCTTTTTTTGTTTGGCTACAACAACATCACTTGATTGAAGAAGTCATTAGCGCCAGATCTGCGGGCTTCTCTTTTCTCAAGAATGAAAAAAAAAAAAAGATCCTGTTCTTTGAGAAGCAACTGCATTCTCGTCTTCCAAACATCTACATTTAGAGGTTCCATTTTGCGATGCTTGACAATCGTATGCGTTAATGCAGTAATCATATCAGCAACCATAGATCCAGAAGATTGTATCGCTACCATATCTGCACAACCTGGGCTCTCATACCAGATGATAACAATCTTTAGCTGAAAGAAAGAAAAAATTTCTAGGAATGTGCAGAGCTGAGACCTGCTGTTGTTGAGTGGCAGCAAATGAGAAAGACATATAGTTTGAATAGAAAACTCTTTGAGATCGCTCCACTCTCTCTAGACAACGGATTTCTCCGACGTGTGTATCCTACTCTCATCTCAAAACCCAACCTCAGAAAAACAGCAAGCTTTCCCTTCATTTGTTTGTGCCCTTTGATTGAGTCCTTTTAAAAGACCCAAAAGATCCCCCAAGGGGCGTGTCTAACTACCTCATAGATAGCATCCACAAGACACTGAATTAGCCTAGAAATTTATGCATCTTTTTGCTATCTCTCACGACCTTTCGGTCCCCGGTTTCACTGGAAAATTGGAAGGTCACAAATCGCCCTCTACAGTTGCAAATGTGAAACGATGCTAAAGCAGGACCCGTGACTATGAAAAATGACTGCTCAATCGAGACTTGAGTCACCTTGGAGTAAGTCAAGCCACATACTCAACAACGTCTCTGTCTGAACTGTGGAATCCCTAAATCAAAACACACTAGAATAACTTCAAACACTGG